>NW_026529339.1:0-87669 GCF_028500815.1 Rissa tridactyla | reverse complement strand
GTTACATCCGAATTTACTATATATGGTGGCTTTTTACAGATGCTAGGTACTATTTCAATATTCTCTGTTACCTATAAAATCAATTTTGTCCAGCTCCAGGTCTGCATTTCTTTAATTGACCACTGGTGAGTTTATAGCCATGGGGTATCCAGTGCCAAAAGTCTGTGCATTCTTATCATCCCATGCCTGTACTCCTCTACACTGCATCCTATGTCTCCAATTCTCAAGCCCCCTGCTACCATACCAGGCCTGTATTTCTCTACACTACATTATTATGCTAGAATCATAAAACCCATTATTATGCTAGAATCATAAAACCATGGTGGCACCGTACAAAGATAAACAAAATAAAATAATATTATCCATAGACACCTGATCAATTTTACTTTTCCGATTGTCTCCCCCATTCCACCAGGGGGGAGTGAGCAAGCAGCTGTGTGGTCCTAGTTGCTGGCTGGGGTTAAACCATGACACAGCTAAACCAAGTTAAACAAAGCTATGGGAAGATCAAGAAAAGTTCAGACAGAGCAGGTCCGACAAACTTCAGTCCTGAGGCCTTGCAAACTCAACACAAAACTGCCAATGGAAATACAGTATTAGAGGACTACAGGATAACACTTTATAGATAAAGATTTAAAACTAATTAGTATTAGGAACTGCAAACAAAAAGCCTGAATCATGGATGCATTCAACATTTTATGTTCGTGCTCACAACTTAAGTCTGCCAGATTTACTTTAAACCAGTGTGAAAGCAGCCACTGAAACATTAGATTCTGTTTCTTATTTACAAATAAAACCAAGCATTTTCATATTTCTAATAATCTTTTTCAAATAGAGAAATATGCTATAGTTTGCTATCACCAGGCTATTGCAAAAGCAATTGGAACTGGCTCATACTGAAGGCTCTCCATTAAATTAATTGACAATGACATTAAGAAATAACATACATATCCTGAACAACAGCTTCTGCACACACTGGTGTGGGATAATTGATTCCCATTTGACCACTGGTTAAAACTGAAACTGCTGTTGACAGCGATGATGAGATTCACACCACTGTGTGTACAATTCTGTGGTCACCGGCAGAATTGGAAAAATTACAGAAGAAATTCTTCAGGCGGTCAGGGGAATCGGAAGTTGAGTATGTGTGGCGAATTTCTCTTGCGGGGGGAGACAGAATTATGTTAAGTGAGGAGGAAGCCGGAGGCTATTGGAGACCAGGAGTACTTTTAATCACCATGCCAGGAGATCATAATTATTCCTTAACTGCATGAGCAGCATACTGGGCAGGTGGTATAAATCCCCAGGAGAGAGGGGAACTGCTGGAGATTAAAGCTACAGGCTACTCCGATCTGACCGAGGCAGTACAGAAAGCAGCCTGCATACAAGTGATGTATGACAGAGATGCGTTAAGGAAATCCCCAATGCTAGCTCCCATCAACCCAGCACGATTAACCCCTCTTATTTGCGGTCTTCCTGATTGTCTTAAGATGTTTGTAGCAAATGCTCAGGACCGCATACAAGCTGCTTGTGAAAATGCTGGTCATGGTCGTAGACAAGATCAGCAAGCCCCTATACCCACCTGGAGCGAGTTTGTACAAGAAATAGATAGGTATGGATGCCAAATGGGCTGGGTCAGTTCATCCAGTGGAAAAACCCCGGATCTTGCCTGGCAGGTACTAGCAATTCAATGGCTCTCTAATAAATGCTCTGAACCTACTATTACCATTCCCGTTAGACCCTGAAAAATATTGGTAAATTTTCTCATTGATACTGCGGCCCAAATCACTAAAGAAACAGCACAAGCCCTTGGCATAAAACCTGGCCAATGCAGGGTTAAAGTCACAGGAATCGAGGGAGCAGTGAAGGAATTCCCCACTGCAAAAGTAACTCTCTGGTTTCCAGGGGAGCGGAGATTAACCAGAGCAGAAGTATTAGTCGGTGCCACGAACACTGACATTCTAGGATTTGATATACTGTGTGGACGAATGTGGAAACTCCCAGATGGAACTGTGTGGAGTATTGCAGGAAATAAAAAAGAATTGGGCACAATGAAATTGAGACTGTTAGAAACATCTATACCCTTATCCCCCTCTAAAATCACTGATGCTTGGCAATATCCATTGCCAGCAGCAGCACTCATGGGGATTGACAGTGGTGACAGAATTGGAAAAAAGAGATATCATTAAAAGGACTCATTTGTCTTACAGTTCAATGGTGTGGCCAGTAAAGAAACCAACCAGGCAATGGCATTTCACAGTGGATTATCGACAGTTAAATGCTAACACTGCACCTTTAACTGCTGCAGTTCCAAACATCGCTGAGATAGTAACATTAATATAGGGAGCTGCTCATCCTTGGATGGCTGCCTTAGATGTTAAAGACATGTTTTTCATGATTCCTCTCATTGAGCAGGATAAAGCGCAGTTTGCTTTTACGTGGAGGGGGATCCAGTATAATTTTAACAGGCTCCCGCAAGGATATAAACATTCCGCCACTATGACTCACAATGCTTTGGCTAAGGTTTTAGTGGAGATTCCTGTTCCACCTGACAGTACAGTATACCAGTATATCAATGACATCCTGATAGGGGGGAAAAGCCAAGAAAGTGTAAAAGACACAATGGAAAACATTCAAGGAGCACTAATCAAATTAGGATTGGAAATTCCAGACTCAAAATGTCAGGGACCAGCACAGGAGATTAAATTCCTGGGAGTCTGGTGGATTAAAGGAGCTGCCTCTATTCCCCAGGACACCCTAGAAAAAATAGAACAGGGACAAAGTCCATCTAGTGTAAAGGAGTTACAGCAAGTTTTAGGAGCCTTAAGTTATTGGTGTAAACATATTCCTGTTTTTTCCATTATTGCTCGTCCCCTATACAATTTGCTCAAAAAACGAAAATCACAGGAATGGACTGAACAGCATACAAATGCACTAGAATTGTTGATAAAAGAATTAAGGCTATTCCAACAGCTTGGTCCTATACATACGACCAACCCTATCCACGTAGAATGGGGATTTAGTGAGCATGGTTCTCATTGCAACCTATGGCAAAAGGGGCCAGAAGGGTTGGAGAGACCGCTAGAATTTAGTTCCCACTCTTTCAGTGATACTGAAATGAGATATTCAGATTTGGGAAAAGGTTTACTGTCCCTAGTCAGAGCAGTGCAACAGGCAGAACGAATAAGGAGAGAACAGAGCGTGATCATTCGGGGACCCTTCCGTCTCCTGGATGTAGTCTGTAAAGGCACGGCACCGCCAGCTGACATTGCCCAAAAACCCATGGTTCGTAAGTGGTGTGCATATCTAGAAGGCATTAATGAAATTATGCCAATTACCAAGGGTAATGTTAAGATGTCTAAACTGCAAAAGGACATAGACAGTACTCTGTTGTTCCAACCTGCACCGAGAAAACTATCTCCCATTCAGGAAGCGCCTCTTCTGGAGGAAGACAGTGATCTCACTGGAGTCCGGTTTACTGATGCATCATCTCATAGGGAGAACAATGAGTGGAAATACAAGGCTGTAGCACTGGAAGTAGCAACGGGAGAAAGAGTGACCAAGACAGGTGAAGGTAGTGCACAGGTAGGGGAGCTTAGAGCAGTCCTGTTAGCCACACAACATGGTGCTAGCTATATTTATACTGACTCATATGCTGTCTTTAAAAGAGCCACCGAATGGATAGGCCACTGGGCAGACAATGATTGGCCAGTGAACAGAGTCCCAGTTTGTCAAACCAACAGTTGGGAGCAACTGTTAGAGATCGGAGAACAAAGGGTACTACACATTGGTTGGGTAAAAGGACATGATCATTCAAGCTCAATCACTGCCTAGTTCAAACAGTCACACGGCTGTGACAAATTGATGTCATGAATGATGACCAAGAATGGGAACGCTGACTCAAATGGCTACATGTTAAGCACGGCCACACCGGACGAGCCGATTTATATCAGGAAGGCATATCCTGAGGATGGCCTGTATCAGTCAAGCTATGTGAGCAAGTAGTGACTGCCTGTTCACAATGTCATTTACGACTTAATAAAGACCATCCAAGTAAAGTGCCTCCCCTACACATTCAGGATAAGAAAACATTGTGGCATTCCTGGCAGATAGATTATATTGGTCTGTTGCGACCATCAGGTGGGAGTAGAAGTTATATCTGGTCTCACCATGGCCACTGACTTTACATCGGCCACTGGGGAAAACACAGTAAAAGGCCTTAAAGGATGGTTCAGTACACTTCCCCTTCCAGAGGAAATTCAAAGTGACAACAGCTCATGCATTACAGCTACCATGGTACAAGACTGGGCCAAGGAAGAAGGGATTTGTTGGATATTCCACGCTCCCTATTATCCTCAGGCTAACAGCATCATCGAATGCAACAACGGATTGGTTAAGCGTTTTGCAAAAACTCGTGAATCTGGGTGGCATTTGCGATTGTATAATGCCATCTACCAGTTAAATAACAGATGGAGCAGAGATGGCTGCCCTAAAATGAAGCCTTTTGTGTATCTGCTAATACAATCACCCAAAAGTTCATACCAAGTCAGGACAATATCCTACAGGATTTTACACCGGACAACCTGTACTGGTGAAAATGCCTCAGATTGGAATGGTACCCATGGTGTTAACTACACCTAAAAATCCCTATACATGGGAAGCCAGAGATTTCCCAGGAAAAGTACACCGGATTAGCACCTGGTGGATCTCACCTTCTTTTTAACCCTGCCAGTTAAGTAAGACCGAGCACGTTTTCTTTCCTTTTCTGTTCACAGGAATCCTGAATTAACTGCACGTGGATGGATGGATTAGCCTATGCCAACCTTGAATGCATCCAGGGAATCTTGTTGCTTATTCTAGCAATAATATTATTTTTAATGTGTATGAGTATCTGGAGACCCAAGTTTTAAGATGACAAACAAACAGGTTGAATTAATGATATGGTATTTCACCCTGATCCTAATACAGTTTCCTTTGATTTGTAGCCAGAAGGACACGGAATGGCCGTGGTCCCAAGTTTATGTTAAATACATCGGGATTATGGGACCATACTCCATCAATGAAAACTTAAACTTAGCTACTGTGGTAATACATAGAGCTGAACTGTATTCAAAACACGAGTAGAGCTGGGATAAGGACAGTTGGCTTCCACTCCTGAGGGGAAACGCGGGAGAAGAAATCCAGATAGGGTGTAGATTGATCAACAGATCCACACATGAAAAGGTCACACAAATTATAATATCCAATACACTCTCAGTCCCAGTAACAACAAAGGATTGT
Organism: Rissa tridactyla; assembly: GCF_028500815.1. Taxonomy (NCBI): domain Eukaryota; kingdom Metazoa; phylum Chordata; class Aves; order Charadriiformes; family Laridae; genus Rissa; species Rissa tridactyla. Next base: position 82,389 of record NW_026529339.1, on the reverse strand, counting down.
GTCACTGACAAGTGGGACTGTTGGTACAACTTTGCTCTGGTGAAACCCACTATTGTGACTTGTCTTTGGCAACAGAAGCAAATACCTATCCACCACAGTAGAGGGCTATCGTTTAAGTTCAAAATAGATAGATATGATTGAACCTGATCCAACTACACAACCTAACGCAATCACACACACTCCATCTGAAACGCCTGTCAGTTACCACACAGAAAGGACTTTTATCACACTAGAATGTGGAGTTAGGAATATGCCCATTTTCACCATGGTGCCTGATGATGACCCTTGGGACCATACACTGTCAAGATACCCTGCAAGTGCCGGAACACCACAAAGCAAAAGGGACTTAAATCTCTTCACTCTAGTGTTACATGGAAACAATATTTACTTAAAAGATGAATGGAGTTGGAATGACTCTCTTCGGCTGGTTAGACTCCAAGCCATTCCAGGAGAGAAAATGCAAATCGGTTGCCAAGTAATTAATGGGTCTACCTACCATAGGCCAACCGAAATTAAAACAGTTTACGCTGATTCTTCCAAACTGGAAGACAGTAATAGTGAGTGTCACAAAATAACAGAATCAAATTCAGATTGCTGGTATAATTTCACCTTCACCAAGCCTATAATTGTGTATTGTATTTGGGGCTATAGAGGCACAGAATTACTATTTGAATTTATGATTGATACAGCAACATCTGCGCCAATTGTAAAGGATGAGAAACCTCTGTCTCCACAAATTTCTGAAAATGTACCAACTCAGCCTCCTATTAGTCTAACTCCTTACATCTTCAACACCAGTCCTTACATAATTAAAAATACAGGTCAACAGCAGATGCTGTTTAATCCATCATATTCCCTCAAATGAGTGGAATTATCAGTGCAGATTAATATCTCTGTGGTCAAACCTACCTGTTGGCCATTCCTGAGTACATCTTACGCAGGATGGTCAGCATGGTTACACAGATGGACTCTCATCTCTCCAAAATGATCAGACCAGTATCTTAGAAACTGGACTAGGCCTCTTAAACAGCACGGATGCTGAAGTACTCACAAATAAACTAACCACAATTACCTGTGACCTAAATAGATTGAAACACCCTCTACAATCTTCTCTTTCAGCTCTGGGAACTAACCAATGGCTTTTATCAGATATATTACCTCAGTGGGGAAAAATTGATGAAAAAGACCATCAGCTGATTGTAGATGCACTTGATGTGGTCCAAAACAATGTTTCTCTAGCTCTTAGTTGTATCCAAGCTCAGCTGTGGATGCAATCAATGGCAGCTGCAATTATAAGGGAAGGTGAAGAAGGCACCTTACGTATTGAAATTCAGAAAGTAATTTGGGATAACGCAATCAAATTCGAGAAGAAATTTAAGTCTTGGTGATGTCTAGTTAATTTCACTTCTGACCCCACTGACGGTAAAGCCACAGCTTTTGTTTTGACAATATGCAATGCTTCGGTATACACCATATACACAATCATTGCGCTGGGGTTGAATCGCCATGGAACTATACTCTGTCCCATAGAGCATAGAGTATGGGCCCAGCAGAACAGAAATAAATGGCAAACTGTCGATGTTGATGCATGCATGATATGAGAACAACAAGGATTCATTTGTGAAAGTAATACCATCAAAACCCAAGACATTTGTCTTGACACCGAACAAAAAGTTTGTCATTTCGAAATACATCCCAACGAAACCCCAGAAACGGTACTTGTATATACTGGAAAACGATGCGTCTGTATGAGAACCTGTTGTGATTCTATAGTCATAGATAATACCACTGTAAATACCAGTGATCACTCTAATATTTGTAATTTTGTCAAGATTATAGGATGCGATTTTAGTTACTCAACTCCTGTAACCTCTTATGAACTGTTATGGTCTAACTGCACACTAATCCATGACCTGCTGCTTGCCCCTATTGGAATGAATCTCACTTTGGTGAGAAGACTGCTACAACATGAAGACCTAAAGCAGCTGCTGTAGCGAGTTCAAAAAAATGCACAAAAAACTTTGATTATTGTCCATCACGATGTTGAAGAAATACATCGTGTCTTCGAAAGAGTGAAGAAAGATGGAAAAGATGAATGGTGAGACATTTTTTTTGGATGGTCACCAACTGCTGCAGGAGTCTTCAACAAGGTGCTTCATCCTGTTGTTTTATTAATACTCACTGTATTGTGCTTTGTTTTAACAATTACCTTGTATGTTAGACTTTGGATTATGATGAAATGCTTAACTCACCTGTTATGCCCACAAGATGTATATGTATTCGATAATACCACAGGAATGCATGTGATGTCCCCAATTCCTTCTAAATATCGTGAAGCTTGAGTGACTATAGTCATGGGGTGGATTATGTGGGATAATTGCTGGAGGTGACTTAGAAACTAAAGTTATGTTCACATTTTAAGAAAAGGTACAGCGTTGAAGATACTTCCAGGGTGGAGTGCAGCTGATATGCAAGGAATGTATTCCACCGTAGTTCCCTAGGCCGCATAACCTGCAATCTTAGAGTCATCAGATTCTAAGATGGTAAAAAAAGGCATGGAGAGTGGGGTGGTGTGAAGATACCGTAACCAAACTCTGTGCATCAGTGCAGGGAATGGGAACTTATGGTACTATGAATACTGATAAGCTGCATAGGTGTTACCCTGAGCCAACAGTTTTTTATTTTTTGTAAAAATCACACCCTTAAGTTGAACTTTGCTCATTTATAATGTCATTATAATATCAAAACACACCTCCATCCTAAAGGCTACCTGCCTCCAAGGTGCGACCACCCCTCACTGGGTCTGTGCTCTGAATTTCTGCTAGTCTATACCTTTAAACGTGAAGCACGGAAATTTTACACCAATCATAACAAAGGTATGTATGACTGTAGTCATTCAAGCTCCACCTGAAAGATAAAAAATAGTATAAAGATGGCCTAAGAACAGAGAGATGTTAGGGAAGATACCATCGCAGACAAGTCAGGAAGACACCATCACGAACCATCGCTAACTTCTGGGACCAGTTGATGAGCTGAGCCTCTCTTCCCCTCATAGGGATGCCTATTGGGTGAGATTCGAACACTCAGCTATACCGAGCGCTTCCCCGGGAAACTTAGAAATCTCTATATAGAGTTGTTTTATGGTGATATATTACTCGAGTTGTTTTATGGTGATATATTACTTGCACGTGCTTTGCAGACAGTGTATTATCACTGGCAATCCAAAAGAATCTGCAATTCTGTTGCCTCAATAAACCGCACTATTCATTAATCTAGTCGAGAGAGTTCTCATTGAATGCGACCAAACTCTTTGAATCTGGTCATGCTAGTTCATTGAACACGACTAAACCAAAAGTGCATCACGCTATTGTGCATCCGTAATCATGGTAGTTCAATACATTGAACGTGACTGGAACTATAGTGCCAAATTGGGCATCACTCAGAATCTAAGCCCAGCCACCCCCAGCTCCTCTGATATCTGAGGACAAGATGGAATGCAAGATGGTTTATTTTCTGCCAAATTCCTTTACCCTTTAACACAACAACTGGTAGGATTTATTTTTATTGTTTTAAACTGCACAGATAAGCAATTCTAACTGTTCCCCAAAATCAGATTCTTTTCCAGACAAAACTAGAAACTATACACTATACAATGATGGGTCTCACACATGAAAAAAGAAAAGCACATGTCAAAAACAGAAAGGAAAAAAATCTTGAGCTAGAACTCCACAATGCAGACATCATGTCAAAGGTGACTCAAAATACCCTATTATGCACTTCATTCAGGGCTCTGCACTCAAATTCAATGGGAACAGCATCAGACTGCAGATTTACTTCAGCTTCTTAGTGAATGATTTTCTAATATTTCATAAAATTAATGTAATGGTATGGAACAGCTACTCATGTTTAAGAATGTCTTGGGTTGAGCGACACAGGACTAATTTCTCTTCTAACGCTGGAGAAAACTCCACTTTTGGAAGACTCTAGTGTCTGAATTTGGGAAAATATTTACTTTATAGCCAGCTAGGCTATGTAGGATTCAAGGTCTCAGTGTTTTCAAGCCTTGCCAGGTACAGGAATGAGGAGGAGCAAGGCCTGGGCATTTGACCCAGGCTGGCCAACAGGATTATTTCATACCATAAACGTCACATTCAATATAAATTAGGAAGTTTGCTGCATAGTTTCTCTCTCCCTTGATGGTGGCAGTCCAGAGAAACTCCTTGCCCCGGTGCCGGACCCCTGAGCCCTTCCCTTCCTCCTGAAGCCGTTGTACTCGCAGTGTCCGACATTTGCTGTCCACTGCTGGGAGTGCACAGCTTCCTACTGATATAATTGGTTGAGTATAATTCTTGTATATCTTATATTAGTATTGGGATTAATACTGATTCTTTAGTATTATTGTTAATTATTTAGTCTTATCCTATTAAATCTATTTATATTTCAACCCTTGTGTTTCCTTGCTTTCCCTGATTCCCCTTTCCAGGTGGGGAGGGGTCATCAGGTGATAGAATAATTGTCTAAATGACAATAAATTGTTATGGGTTTTCTCAAACCATAACAAAGAAATAATTCATGCTGCAAAGAAATGTCATTAATGAAGTCGACATTTGTAACCATCTAACAAAGGAAAGTAAGCCGTGAAAGCAACTGTCTATGCAAAAGGCATGATCCGGCAAATCTTACCACACCATCATTTTTGCTTTAAAATCAGAATCATAGAATCAGGGAATATCTCAAGTTGGAAGGTACCCATAAGGATCATTGAGTCCAACTCTATGCTCCTCACAGGACTACCTAAGCACATACTCTCAAACCACAGTAAATCTGTTATGATAAACTAAGTTTACATCATTGTGGAAGGTTCAGACAATGTTTGCAGCCACAAGACAAAATAACTGTTCTTTTTTGTTGTTTCATGTATTCTATTAAAGTAAGAACAAAGGGAAAAAACACCCTGTATGAAAGCTCATGGAAGAGAATAGGGTAAGCACTAGGACAGTGGGAAATGATACTGACAACTGACCTAATTGTAAACTAATCCAATCTGACATTTGCATTTTCAGAAAGTACTGTACAACATATAACAGTTTGATAAGCTAACAGACTGAGTACAGACACGGAAAACAAATCTGCTAAGCTTCCACCAAATACTTTGCACCATATTTGCAGGAGATGAAAGTTACCAAGAGTGGCTTTCATCCAAAACAAATCAATTTACATCAGATTTTAGATTAACTAAGCTGTTTATTATTGGTGAAGTTTTCAAATAGGTCTTTTGGTTTTGGAAAACAAGCACAACCTCAGTCTCTTACCACACTAAATAGGGAGGTTTGCACAACTGTCACAGCAATGATTTGAAATAACCTTACAAGAACAAGATAACCATAAGAGGGTGGAATCTAAATATTCCAAAGGTTCTGGCCTAGTTTTAAATTATGAGCAAACCTGAGTTAATCCAGAAGCTACTTCATTTTAGAGCAGGTACTCCCAAACTGCAACCTGCAGGCTCTTACCTTTTGTATACAGACCATGAAAAATGTTTTTTGATTATTTCAGATTGCATTACAGACTGTTTAAAAACAAAGCTCCATTGTGCTATCCCATCCATTAAATGAAATTTCATGAATAAAATCTGAAGAAACTTAGTCCAGAAATGTCCAGTCTGTCATGATTTTAGAGCAGTATTTCCAAACTGCAGTGCATGGAGGAGGTTGCATAACAGATAAAGCTGGTTTTATGATATCACAGTATTTCTAAACTAAAGGCTTGAAAAGTATTCTGTTGGTTCAAAGGTTGACGATGTCCCATTTGCTCTAAAATGGCAGCAATTTAGGATTTTGCACAGAGGCACTTTACAAAGGTATAAAAACATCACTAGCGTTCATTATGCTCAGCTGTATGGCATGGCAGTTTTAAGTAAATGCAAAAACATAGGATTTTTCATGTCAGTATAGAAGTAGCCTCTAAAAAGCATTCACCAGTTTTGCAGGAAACATTATCCTTGGGAGACTGAAAGATTAAAAACATTCCAAAGGGACTTAAGGAATTCAGAGTGGATGGTCTACTTGACCTAAACCATGATCTCCAGTATGCAACCCTGTAATCCTGTTTCTTTTCCAAGTGCCCTCCTTCTGTATTTTGGCAGGTATATATTTAAATGATATAGCTGAAAGCACAATTACTGTTTGAATACTTTTAAGAGTTGTATGCTTTAAGAAACATTCCACAAAGCAGCTAGGCAACAGGAATATTGGTGCTGGAGAAATGAACTGGCAAATTACATGAAGTTCAATAAAGGCAAAAGCAAATCCTGTACCTGTGGAGGAATAACCCCATTCAACAGGACAGGTTGGAGCCAACTGTCTAGAAAGCAGCTTTGCAGAAAAGGACCTGGGGGTCCTAGTGGACAAGTGGATGATGAGGCAGCAGTGAGCCCTTGTGACAAAGACCTACCCCATACTAGGCTTGCTGTCAGCAAGAGGGGCACCAGCAGGGCAAAGGAAATTATTCTGCCCCCTCTTTTTGGCACTTGTGAGACTGCATATGGAGTACCATGTCTAGTTTTGGGCCCCCCAGTACAAGATAGACATGGACACACTGGAGCAATTCCAGCAGAGGCCACCAACATGATTAGGGCCCTGGTATGCGTGACGAACGAGGAAAGGCAGGGAGAGCTTGTTTTGTTCAGCCTTAAGAAGAGAAGGCTTGGGGGAGATCTTATTACTGTCTACAGATAGCTAATGGGAGGGTGTAGAGAAGGCAGAGACAGGCTTCTCAGAGGTGCACAGGAATAGGATGAGAAGCAACTGGAACAAGTTGGAACACAGGAAACTGCAATTAGATATGAGGAAAACGTTTTTCATCATGAGGGTGATCAGACACTGGAACAGGAGCCCAGAGAGGTTGTGGGATCTCCGTCCTTGGAGATATCCAAAACATGACTGGAAAAGGCCCTGCTGTCATGGTTTAGCCTCAGACGGCAACAAAGAACCACGTGGCTGCTCTCTCGAACTCCCCCCCCCCCCAGGGAAGGATCGGAAGAAAAAGGCAAAACTCGTGGGTTGAGACAAAGGCAGTTTAACAGAACAGCAAAGGGAACAAGAAAACAACAACAATAACGCAGATAGGGGAATATACAAATACAGTTATGGTACCAACCGGACCCTGGACACCCCAGCCTGCTCCCAAGTGGTGACTTCCTGCCCCCTCCCCCGTCAGCTCAGACTGGGCTTGGCTCACATGGGATGGAATACCTGTGTCCCTGCCAGAGCCTGGGGAGAATTAACCCTATCCCTGCCAGAACCAGGACACCTGCTTTGAGCAGGAGATTGGACCAGAGACTTCCAGAGGTCCCTTCCAACCTAAATTAAATCTGTGCTGCAGAGCACTGCCAACAGAAATAGCCATCATATGCAGCATTTTGCACAGAAGGACGCAAAGAAGGGGACCAGCAACTCTGCTCGGAACAGAATATACTTCCTCAGCAATGGTGATACACCACAGGGCATGGGCCCTAGCAGCCATTGGAACAACTGACCCTGTAACGTCAGAGGTTTTGACCCAGACAGAGTTCCAGAAGGATAATGCAGCTCTGCAGGGGATGCCTGGGGCCTCTTGCTGAGGCTGGGGCATTGGGAGACAGTCTTCTAGTCCGCAGGAGTTGTGTGCTCATTGAGGATCTGTGTCACCAAGTTAAGAAGCTGCAGGAGGAGGTCAAAAGACTGTGCAGCATCAAAGATGACAAGAAAGAGGTCAACCAGATCTCTGAGACTTCCATGATGGCAAAGGCTGGAAACTTGTGACTTCTGGCACCAGGAGGAAGGCTCCTGCTCCATGTCAAAAATTTGCAATCACAGGACAGAGTCAGTGCCCTCATAGCTGACAAGAGTCAGCTGACAAGAGTCATAGCTGACAAGGGCCTAGGAGCTTTGTCCAACAAAACACTCAAGCCAGCTGGACCTGAGACATGCAGGAAAAACAGGAGGAAGTGTCAAGCGATAGTAGTGGAAGACTCCCTGCTGCAGGGAATGGAGATCCCCATCTGCCAACCTGACTTGTCATCTAAGGAGGTTTGCTGCTTGCTGGGGGCTTGGATCCAGGATGCTGTTGCAAGACAGTTGAGGCTTGACAGGCTCAATTACCCCCTGCTGCTCTTCCACGTGGGCACCAATGACCCTGCCAGGGGTGACCTGGAAAGTATCAAGCGTGATTACGTGGCTCTAGGGGCAATGGTCAAGGGCATAGAGGCCCAGGTAGTGTTCTCCTCTATCCTGCTGGTGAGGGGGAAGGGCTTGAGGAGGACTTGGATGGATCCTGCAGGTCAATAATAGGTTGCACGGCTGGTTGTCAGCAACAGGGTTTTAGTTTTTATGACCATGGGACCCTCTTTGAAGATCAAAGATTCCTTGGAAGAGATGGGATCCACCTGAAGCTTTTTTGCTGACAGACTGGCCAAGCTGGGGTAAACTAGGAAGGACAGGGAAGGGAGTGACCAACAATCACCTGAGGAAGGGGTGGCCCAGGTTGGCAAGCAAAGTGCATGGGGTAATGTGAACAGAAGAGACTTTGTAATCAACAAAACAGGGCTGAAGGGGGCCCACCCCAAGGGTATCCACATAAAAAAAGAAAGTGCCTACCAGACAGAACTGTGGGGAAAGCTCTCATACCCTTTCTGGGAAATCAGCACAGCTGGGTGCCTCTCTGAAGTGTCTGTACACTCATGCATGCAGAATGGGGAACAAACAGGAGGAATTACCAGAGTTCTGTGTGCAGTTACAGGGTTATGAACTCATTGGGATCATGGAGACATGGCGGGATAGCTCACACTACTGGAGTGCTGCAGTGGATGGATACAGGCTCTTTAGGAAGGACAGGCCAGGAAGACGAGGAGGGGGAGTTGCCCTTTATGTGAGAGAGCAACAGGAATGCATGGAGCCCTGAGTAGGGATGGGTGATGAGCCAGCTGAGAGCTTATGGGTCATGATTAGCAGGCAGGCCAATGTAGACAGCACTGTGGTGGGTGTCTGATCAGGAAGAAGTAGATGAGGCCTTCTTCAGACAACTGGAATAAGCCTCACGTTCACAGGCTCTGGTCCTCATTGGGAACTGGAACCACCCCGATATCTGTTGGAGGGACAACACAGCAGGCCACAAGCAATCCATGAGGTTTCTGGAGTGCATTGATGACAATTTCCTGATGCAGGTGATTGAGGAGCTGATGTAGAGGTGCTCTGCTGGACCTCATACTTACAAATAAGGAAGAACTGGTCAGGGATGTGAAGGTTGGGGGCAGCCTTGGCTGCAGTGACCATAAGATGGCAGAGTTCAGGATCCTGAGAGGAGGGAAACAAGGCATTAAGCAAGATCACAACCCTGGAATTCAGGAGAGCAGGCCAAAGTCTGTTTAGGAATATGCATGGAAGTATCCAATGGGAGATGGTCCTGGGGAGAAGAGGGGTCCAAGGGAACTGGCTGATTTTCAAGGATCACTTCCTCCAAACTCAAGAACAGTCCATCCCAAAGAGCAGGAAATCAAGAAAAGGCAGCAGGAGGACTGCATGGATGAACAAAGAGCTCCTGACTAAACTCAGACATAAAAAGGAAGCATACAGGAGGTGAAAGCAGGGAAAAGTGACCTGGGAGGAATATAGAGATGCTATCCAAGTGTGCAGGGATGGGGTTAGGAAAGCCAAAGCCCACCTGGAGTTGAATCTGGTGAGGGACATGAAAGGCAACAAGAAAGGTTTCTACATGTATATTAGCAGCAAAAGGAAGACTAGGGAAAATGTGGGCCCTCTGCTGAATGGGAATGGGGACCTGGTCAGAAAGAACATGGAGAAGGCTGAAGTACTCAATGCCTTCTTTGCCTTGGACTTTACTGGTAAGACTTGCCTCCAAGTCTTGGTCCAAGATGTTGTCAAGAGGGTACCACAACTTGTCAAGAGCACGGATATATTCTTATTCTTTCACGTGGACATGAATTACACTACAAGCCAGAACCCGGGCAGAATCAAGGAAGACTATAAAGTCCTAAGGGTGCAAGTGAAAAAAAATTGGTGCCCAAGTTGTTTCCTCCATTTTACCAGTTAGAGGAAAGGGAGCAGCCAGAAATGGACGGATAATGCATATCGATTCCTGGCTACATGGCTGGTGCCGTTGTGAGGGTTTTGGTTTTCGACAATGGGACATTCTTTGATGAATATAACCTGTCAGAGAGGGATGGAATCCAACTGTCTAGAAGAGGCAAAGGAATCTTTGGCAGCAGGCTGGCCAACTTGGTGAGGCAGGATTTAAACTGAAGGACTTGGAGGGCGGGGTCCAAAATGGCAGTGCTCACACCATCGCATCCAACTGGGGAATAAGCCAGGCCAACCAGAGCAGCGATAAATGTTCCTTAGCTGACTCCCAAGATGATAATCAGAAGGCCAACCACCTCAAGGGTGTGAATAGCTGTGGTGGATCCTCTTGCACCCCTCCAGGGAAACTTGCATGCTCGATTACCTCTCTGAAATGCCTGTACACCAATGCATGCAGCATGGGGAATAAGAATGAAGAACTAGAGATCTGTGTGCGGTCGCAGGGCCGTGATCTCATTGTAATTACAGAGACATGGTGGGATAGCTCACAGGACTGGAATGTTGTCATGGATGGCTATGTCCTTTTTAGGAAGACAGGCCAGTGGGGCGAGGTGGTGGAGTTGCTCTCTATGCAAGAGTGCAACTGGAATGTATCAAGCTCTGTCTAGGGGTGGATGAAGAACGTGTTGAGAGCTTATGGGTAAGAATTAAGGGGCAGGCTAATATGGGTGACACTGTTGTGAGTGTTTACTAGAGACCACTAGATCAGGAAGAGGAAGTCAATGAGGCCTTCTACAGACAGCTGGAAATAGCCTCACGATCACAGGCCCTGGTTCTCATGGGGGACTTCAATCACCCTGACATTTGCTGGGAAGACCACACAGCCAGGCACGCACAGCGCAGGAGGTTTCTGCAGAGCATTGACAATAACTTCTTGATACAGGTGGTGGAGAAGCCAACAAGGAGAGGTGCGCTGCTGAACCTTGTGCTGACAAACAAAGAAGGACTAGTTGGGGATGTGAAGGTTGCGGGTAGCTTTGGCTGCAGTGACCATGAGATGGTGGAGTTAACGATCCCGCATGGAAGAAGCAGGGCAATAAGTAGAATTACAACCCTGGACTTCAGGAGAGCTGACTTTGGCCTCTTCAAATACCTACCTGGAGGAATCCCATGGGGCTAAGGCTCTAGAAGGTAGGGGGGTCCAAGAGAGCTGGTTAATATACACTTCCTCCAAACTCAACATCGGTGCATCCCTATGAGTAAGAAATCAAGCAAAGGAGGCAGGAGACCTGCATGGATGACCAAGGAAGGAGATTCTGGAAAAACTCAGATGGAAGAAGGAAGTTCACAGAATGTGGAAAAACGGACTGGCCACTTGGGAGGAATATAGGAACATTGTCAGAGTATGCAGGGATGCAATGAGGAAGGCTAAGGCCTACTTGGAATTAAACCTGGCAAGGGATGTCAAAGACAATATGAAGGGCTTCTTCAAGTACATCAGTAGAAAAAGGAAGACTAGGGAAAATGTGGTCCCGCTGCTGCATGAGGTAGGTGCCCTGGTGACGGAGGATGCAGAGAAGGTGGAGTTACTGAATGCCTTCTTTGCTTCAGTCTTTACTGCTAAGGCTTGCCCTCAGGAATCCCAGACCCTGGAGGTAAGAGACAGAAAGTCCGGAGAAAGGAAGACTTTCCCTTGGTCGAGGACAATCGGGTAAGAGATATCGTTTAGGCAAACTCGACATCCAGAAATCCATGGGCCCTGATGGGATGCACTCACAAGTGCTGAGGGAGAGGGCCAATGTTATTGTAAAGCCACTATCCATCATCTTTGAAAGGTCCTGGAGAACAGGAGAGGTGCCTGAGGACTGGAGGAAAGCCAACGTCACTCCAGTCTTCAAAAAGGACAAGAAGGACGACCCAGGAAACTACAGGCCAGTCAGCCTCACCTCTATCCCTGGAAAGGTGATGGAAAAGCTCATCCTGGATGTCATCTCTAAGCATGTAGAGGAAATGAAGGCTATCAGGAGTGGTCAACATGGATTCACCAAGGGGAAATCATGCTCGACCAACCTGATAGCCTTCTATGATGGAACGACTGGCTGGGTAGATGCGGGGAGAACAGTGGACGTTGTCTACCTTGACTTCAACAAGGCTTTTGACACAGTCTCCCATAACATCCTGATAGGTAAGCTTAGGAAGTGTGGGTTAGATGAGTGGACAGGGAGGTGGGATTGAGAACTGGCTGAATGGCAGAGCTCAGAGGGTTGTGATCAGCAGCACAGAATCTAGTTGGAGGCCTGTAGCTAGCGGTGTTCCCCAGGGGTCAGTACTGGGTCTGGTCTTGTTCAACATATTCATCATTGGCCTGGATGAAGGGACAGAATGCACCCTCAGCAAGTTTGCTGATGACACAAAACTGGGAGGAGTGGCTTACGCACCAGAAGGCTGTGCCGTCATTCAGCAAGACCTGGAGAGGCTGGAGAGTTGGGTGGAGAGGAGCCTAATGAAATTCAACAGGGGCAAGTGGACCAAAGTTCTGCACCTAGGGAGGAATAACCCCATGCACCGGTACAGGATAGGGGTTAACCTGCTGGAAAGCAGCTCTGCAGAGAGGGACCTTGGAGTCCTGGTAGAAAACAAGTTGACCATGAGGAAGCAATGTGCCCTTGTGGCCAAGAAGGCCAATGGTCTCCTGGGGTGCATTAAAAAGAATGGGGCCAGCAGGTTGAGGGAGGTCATCCTCCCCCTCTACTCTGCCCTGGTGAGGCCACACCTGGAGTACTGTGTCCAGTTCTGGGCTCCCCAGTTCAAGAAGGACATGGAACTGCTGGAGAGAGTCCAGCGGAGGGCTACAAAGATGATCAAGGGACTGGAGCATCTCTCTTATGAGGAAAGGCTGAGAGACCTGGGTCTGTTTAGCCTGGAGAAGAGAAGACTGAGAGAGGATCTCATCAATGCTTATAAATATCTAAAGGGTGGGTGTCAAGAGAATGGGGCCAGACTCTTTTCAGTGGTGCCCAGCGACAGGACAAGGGGCAACGGACACAAACTGGAACACAGGAAATTCCATCTCAACATGACAAAAGTGGCTCAGGTGGATCTGGACTGGCAACATAAGGGTGAACTATTCACACATCAGTGGGCCCATGACATCTCAGCCCATCAAGGAAGAGATGCGACATATAGATGGGCTCGTGACCAAGGGGTGGACTTGACCATGGACACTATTGCACAGGTCATCCATGAATGTGAGAGATGCACTGCAATCAAACAAGCCAAGCGTTTGAAGCCTCTTTTGTACGGAGGACTGTTGGAGTGGGAGACGGACCCGGAGTAACGATGGAGTCTCAATATGAGTATGATCGTTCTCCCTTTATTCAAGTTTTCACAGAGTATATATAGACAGGCAATAAGAGCACGCGCTAGCGGCAGCTATATGATTGGCTTACAGTCTCTGTTCACGCGCTGTCCATGCAGTTCATTCACAGATCAGATTGGTTACAAGAATTCACATAGTAAATTGCTTAGTCATTAGCACAACATGTTTTCTACCTTCTCAGTTCCCGTTTTTCCCATGTACTAATTCCATCTTCTACCACCTGTTTTGCTCTTAATCTAATCTCTCATAGTAGGGAGGCTGGCTCACGTGACCATTTTCTCTCAGACACATTCCTACAATACCCCCTTTTTCTTCTTGAGCCAGCCAGACCTTATGCATGGCATTTTCTATCATGTCAGTCACTTTGCGGAGAACACACGAGGCTACCATAATCAATAATAATATAACCAACAGTAGCATGAGCCCTTGTTTTAGGAAGTCTGATAACCATCCCGTTGTTATACCCCATGAGCTTAACCAATCATCGAAACCATTTTTGACCACTTTTAATTTGGACATGTTATCCTTCAGCTCCCGTAACTGCTTATGAATGGATGATGAGTGTTCGGAAAGGTTCATACAACACATACCTTCAAAATCTTCACACCCATGACCCTGAGCTAACAGCAAAAAGTCAATAGCCGCTCGATTTTGCAACGTAGCATGCCGAATGCTATCAGCATCAGTAAGCAAGCTAGATATGATTTTAGTTGTAAGGTTTATCTGTTTACTTGCCCAACACCCTGTCTTATTCAACATATTTAATGCCGTTGCTGTTCCTAGCGAAGGAAGAATACTTATCCCTATTCTTTGTCCGAGATTTGAAAATGTTATATGGTCGTCACAGGATGGAGCGAAGGTATGAACTGTTCTCTTGGCTCTGTGGTTACTGTGTGCTCTGCTCACTGTGTCTTTGGCCGTACGCAGGCCTCTGCTCGTAGATCTGCCACATCTCCCCCTTTTTTGTTTAACACCAGACCATTTATTAACAAGGTCACCGTGACTTGTGCTTCTACTCGTTGTGACGCTCTTAGCAGGTTATATACTAAACACAATTAAAAACAGAATCAAAAAGAACCCTGCTAAGGCAATAAATACCCAGATTCCTAAATTTAGCCCAGAAAGCCAATTTCTTTGGATTTACCCACGAGAAATCCTTTTGTAATATTTCAAATACATTGTGGTTCATTAAGTTTTGAATCTTTAGTATTTGAGCTTTTAGCTGATCATGTAAAGGACGAATATTTTTTTGCAACGACATGTCAAGTTGTGATAACCAAGAGTCAAGGTCATCCTTTTTGATGGGGACACGTATGTGGCTTGGATCCATTCCAGAAAGCTGGTGACAGCACAAACGACCCTGGAAAAACAATCGTGGTAACATTTCAATCATCATAGTTACTGGTTTTGAAAAGGTATGTGGCAAAAATACCCACTCTAATGCAGTCAGGCTCTTTGCGAGTGCATCATCCCACTGTCCTATCAGGGCATAAAGTTGAAATTCTTGTAGGAAGGTGTTCAATGCGTCTTGCAGCAGTAGTAGACTATATCTTATCTTGCAACATGCTGTAATGCTTTCTGAGCTGTTGGGGTTAATGAACATAGAACTTATGGGGGGGGGGGGGGGCGGGGGCAGACACAGTGCTTCAGGGCATCCCCTGTACCTTCAAAGTGTGCTCATGTCTCTCTCCCCCTCTCTGACCCGAGACAGCCCCCCTACATCCTGCACTGGATTGAGTGGAGAAGTACAGGCTAGAGTCACTGCATGCATGGCCAGTGCATGCAGCAAGTCCCACCAGACTCTCCTGCACTGGACTGAGTAGAAAAGTACAGGCCAGAGTCGCTGCACACGTGGCCAGCGTATGCAGCGAGTCTCACCAAACTCATGATCCAGCTTTGCTAACAGCGGCTGTCTGATACGTGACTACATTGTTGTAATCCCTTCTTGTTATCTTCTTCTGTGAAGGTCGGGTTCTCATGGATACACACATAGTTTTTAGAGCAACATATTCTACAACTCGTACAAGGGTACGATGCAAAGCGGCATCTACAACTGATCGTATAATGCTTATTAAACACGGCAAACAGCATACTAAACATAACAGACAAATTCCTTCCACACAGGCAATGAGTATATTTTGCTTCAACCAACCCCATCCCCAAGTCCATCCAGCAAAGAGATTTCACCCAGTGGTCTCCACAAGTTGCTGGTTCGGTCGGTGCAGTTCTTGCAACTGGGCATGGATGGATTTGGAGTGCTCACTTAGATTCATACAATACAGTCCTTTAAAATCTTGACAACCATGTCTGTGAGCTGAAAGCAAAAAATCAGTAGCAGCTCTGTTTTGCAGCGTTGCATGTCGAATACTATCTACATCTAGCAATAACTCAGAAATAGCGGTACTAGTAGCATTGTTAAACTTATCCTTGGCAGCAAGAGAGTCCTTGTTATCACAAATCCTTGGCAGCAAAAGAGTCCTCGTTAGCAAGAGCGCATGCGGACTCCCTGTTCTTGCTGGTACTGTGCTTTGATCTTCTTCCACAACAGGCCAAGATTCTCAAGCAGCTAGATAAGGTGTCTGTGAGTCCATTACAGGCTTATGTCATCCAAATGTTTTTCTTGCCAGCACCCGAGACTGAATAACAATTGGTGTGATATATGTTTTCCAGCACCCAGGTGCGAGTCCCTTGAGTGTATTTACAATCCTCCTCGCCAATCTTCCGTTGCTTTCCCATATTCCACCCCCCCTGCTCAAGAGACCGCTTCCGCTGGGGTTCATTTTAGTCTTGCAGGGTATAACACAGAGCAATCTACTAAGGCATGCAATAACATATACGCATATAGGAAAAAACCAAAAACATATCTCTATGGTACTGCTTTGAATCAGGTGTCCTATTTCTCTTTTTCTGATGCTTTCTCGTAATGCGTATGGCATACTTTTGTGCTAACGTGGCACATTTCCCATCTAATTGTTCCTGTTTGGTTTTTTTTCCTCCCCTTTCCTCCCCTTTCCTCCCCTTTCCTCCCCTTTCCTTTTTCTTCCATCACTTATGACTGACATAAAAGTCTGCCTTTGCAACAAGAGCTCAGTTTCTCATTTTTCCTTAAGTTTCCATTTTCCTACAGAGTATCCTATAGATTTTGGCTCAACTCCTTTTCCCAATCAACCATGACCTTATAGACAAACAACAAACAACCAGCGATACGCCCTGCACGGGCGAGCCGTTCCCGAGAGTGTAAACGTGTCGGCTCGTGAAAACTCCCCCAATATTTCAGGACTTCCATCGGTTCTACAGCCCATCCTGGTGTATCTGCCTGGGGCGCGCTCGCCTTACGTCTAAACATTGTGTATATACAAACTTCTTCACTTGACGGAGTGTCAGCCCTAGTTGCATACGAGAACAGTACCACACCGGGCAGAACACCTGCTCAAGGGGAGTCACCTAACGACACTGCACACAACAAAAAGCAAACAGTAGCACACATGCTGACCAGCAGGTATAAGCTGGCGCCCGCACACGCTTACACAGCAGACATACAAAAACCAGCACTTCTATCTCAGGGAGACGACTGGGGAGGGGAGGGGGCGAGGCGGGCAATGGCAGGAGCAAACAGCTCCGGCTCTGTCCTTCTCTGCTGACATTCTGCCTCCTCCCTCGGCCTCAGGTGGAGCAGAGGGGATCAGCAGGGGATCGTCCCAGACCTTCAGACCTGGCCTGTTCAATCCCCCTCCCGTGGGTTGTAACGCTGCAAAAGCCCCGGCCGCCGTGGCTCGCTCCGCCTTCATATCTTGTAAGGTCGATAACACCAACCACCATGTCGTCGCTAACGGTGATGCCTCTTTGTCTCCTTTACTTATCACTTCCCACAGGTTTCTCCCAACAGCCTCCCATATTTCTGGTTTAAAAGCTGTCTGGGGCTCTGGTGCGAATCCGTTCCCTCTGCACCAGGTTAACAACCTTCGGAGCATACGCTCATCGTATTTCACCCCTCTCTTAGAGAGGATATGCAGGAGAAGTCTTAATATAGCCCCTTCTTTTGTTACTTGTTGCCCCATCTCCTGCCCAATTTAATCAGTTTGAGCAACGTTTTCGCTGGTGTTTCAATCCCTCTCTTAGAGAGGATCCCAGCGAGTAGCGTGGCCGCAGCTTCTGTTTCCATAGCTGCGCCTGGGAGGTGAGGAGCGACCTCACGCCGTTGTCTGCTCCCGCTGATGCGCCCAAGCAGCACGTCTCCCAGCCGAAGTTTCCCACTCCCCTCCTCTAGCTGCTTACCGCAGTCTCGGAGAACTCAGTCGCGCTGAACCATCCTCTGCTACCAGATGTTGGAGTGGGAGACGGACCCGGAGTAACGATGGAGTCTCAATATGAGTATGATCGTTCTCCCTTTATTCAAGTTTTCACAGAGTATATATAGACAGGCAATAAGAGTACACACTAGCAGCAGCTATACGATTGGCTTACAGTCTCTGTTCACGCGCTGTCCATGCAGTTCATTCACAGATCAGATTGGTTACAAGAATTCACATAGTAAATTGCTTAGTCATTAGCACAACATGTTTTCTACCTTCTCAGTTCCTGTTTTTCCCATGTACTAATTCCATCTTCTACCACCTGTTTTGCTCTTAATCTAATCTCTCATAGTAGGGAGGCTGGCTCACGTGACCATTTTCTCTCAGACACATTCCTACAGAGGACGATGGCTGAAGTATAAATATGGGGAGGCCTGGCAGATTGATTATATCACACTGCCACAGATCCGTCAAGGCAAGCGCTATGTGCTTACAATGGTGGAAGCAACCACTGGATGGCTGGAAACATACCCTGTGCCCCATGCCACCACCCAGAACACTGTCCTGGGCCTTGAAAAGCAAGTCCTGTGATGACATGGCAGCCCAGAGAGAACTGAGTCAGACAACGGGACTCATTTCCGAAGCAGCCTCATAGACACCTGGGCCAAAGAGCATGGTATCGAGTGGGTATATCACATCCCCTGTCATGCACCAGCCTCTGGGAAGATAGAACGATACAATGGACTGTTAAAAACTACACTGAGAGCAATGGGTGGTGGGACTTTAAAACATTGGGATGCACATCTAGCAAAAGCTACCTGGCTAGTTAACACCAGGGGATCTAACAATCGGGCTGGCCCTGCCCAATCAAAACTTCCATGTACCGTAGAAGGGGTTAACGTCCCCGTAGTGCACATGAAGAATATGCTAGGGAAGACAGTCTGGGTTAGTCCTGCCTCAGGCAAAGGCAAACCCATCCGTGGGATTGCTTTTGCCCAAGGACCTGGGTGCACTTGGTGGGTGATGCGGAAGGATGGGGAGGTCCGATGTGTGCCTCATGGGGATCTGATTTTGGGCGAGAATAGCCAATGAATCAAATTGTATGATGTTAATTGCTAAATAACTGTATGTCATCATTACTATAATTGCTATATGCCATATCAATGGTACTACAGCAAGAATTGTCCAAACTAATGACAGGTGGACTTTGATGAAACCGAGTAAAGTGCAGCAGTGATGGGACCAGAACTGACTTCAGCAACTGGTGCCCAGCAACTTCCTTGAGATCGACATCTTCAACCCGCAGACCTTGGGCATGGGCCATGCCAGATACACCAGCCATGAGCTCCGAATACAGCATGCAGCAGTCCATACACAGATTAGACCTCTGCCAGCTGATGAGAACTCTGACACCGACCACACGTGGAGACACCAGTGCATATCCACATTTGGACACTGACAATCTGGACATGAATCCCACCCACCGTGTCCTTCTAAGTAACTTCCCAGGATGGAAATCCTCACCAGGGTGCTGGATCAGGACCACCATGGGAAGTCCTGCCTTCTCAGCCTCCCCTAAACTTTTCTGATCTTATCCTCAGCTATTTTCTGCTTTCCATTGGTACCCTCTCCTCTTTCAGTTTGGCACACTTAAAGGTGAAGAGCAGTTTTCAGGTGAAAGTCCTATTATTTTTTCCCTGCAAACCAACGGGGAACACACCTTGCCTATGGATCTCAACACCGATGGCCTGAGAGGTATGGACCAAAAGAAATCCCTTTGCGAGAAGAGCTGAGATGGCAGGAAGTTGACTTTCTCCAAGGTACCATTGATGCCTTCCCTTTACTGGAAGAAGCCCAGAAATACATAACGCCTATTGGCACTTGCCCATTCCTAGGATATTTCTCAGTGCTGCAGAAAAAGGTACTCGGGCATCATCCTCCACTTCAAGCACCTGGAATATCGTTCTCCAAAGCATGTGTTGAAGTCCTTGGCAAGCCTGTGCTCCCTCAAAGGACAGCTCAGATTCATTTGCTGTCTCTCCGAGTGCCAGGAACAGAGGTGAGAGGTAGTAGATACATCATCACACACCTTTGGGGCACATTAGCTCGGGTCACCCGAGATGCACAGTGCAAGTTTAGGTCATTTTTTCTCTCTCTTGTTTGCACACAAATCCAGGTTAATCCTCATGTGAATTATGGCCTGTAACTGTGGTGGCCAAATTTCAGACAAGAGGTGGGTCCACACTGTGCACTTTTCCTCTCTGAGCTTGGAAGTTTGCAATTAAATAAAGAAATTAACCGCCACAATCAATATTTCAAAGCTCCGAAATCTGCTCTGTGGCTTTTATCTCTACAGTATTTGCCTTCAGCGGTGAGGAATGAGAGACCACGAGGCAGAGATGGGTCACCATGCCCTAGTACTGTGACACATGGCCCTGCCTGCCCTCCACCTCGGAAAGATTTGTGAGTTCCTCCTTCATCTCATCATCCTTCATTTTCGCCTCGTAACCTCCCCTGAACCCGCTATGAGTCAGCAGGACTTGTTTGTTAAGGCAAGATTGATGCATGGCTTCGGAGCAGATAGAGCATGTTCCTAGGTCAGCTAAAAGGCATTTAGGCGATATTAACCATCTCTTCTCTCATCCCCATATCCCAGAAGAGGGAGGGAGGGAGTTCAGGACCTGCACAAGGATGCTCCAGATGCCATTGCCTCGCTAACCCTTCCCCAGCCAGGCTGAGGTCACAGTGCGACTGCGCTGCAGAAAACCAAGAGCATCTTCCAGCCCCTTTGCACAAATCCTGTGTCCCACCCCTGTATTTTTTGGCTGCTGGAGAAATTTTCTTCCAAATAGGAGAAAAACAAACACTGGCGATTGGCGCCTATTAGGGATCGCATGGCTGGCAAAAATATTTACCCTGGGGTCCTGGCCAAACCCTTCCCACATGGTCACGTCCTGCCTCCCAAAGCTCTCCCAGAAAAAAAACATACCTAAAGTTGGTGCTGGAGTTTGCTTTAGAGGTGGGTATGTGTCAGGAATGAGAGATGTCTGAGAGCAAGCACTCCCATTTGCTGCAAAAAAAAGGCTGAGAGCTTGATATGGGAAATCAAATCCGTCAGCTTAAATCACTTTATTTCTTAAAAGTTGCCACTCTCGACGAATATATCATGGCCTTCATCTAAAAGAGGTGCTGCCTGCGAATGCCATTGCATCAGATGTGGATTGCAGTGTCTTTCACCTCCAGCAGAGGAGGGCTGCAGGCTGAGGTTTGAAAAGATACTTTTCTTTGGAGATGCCAACAGTTTCCTCAGCAGATTTCTCCCCCTCAGCCCCTCCCCTCCCACCCCAACCTACTTTCACAAAAGGGGAAAAAAAAACAAAACACAACCCCAAACCATAAATGGATCCTGTAGTGCCTGCAATGTAAAGAATTAGCTGAATGGGAAGAAATGAACCATAGTCTTTATGTCCTAGTTACAGTCAGTGCAAACATCACCGCTAATCCCTGTTGTTGGAGGGGACTGGGGAAGAGACATAGATAGATCCCACTTGGAACATTTTTGTCTCTCTCAATCTGCACTTGAGATCACATTTTTTGTGTGTAATAAGACTGAGTTGTATTAAGAGGCCTGTGGACAACATAAAGCTGGGGAGGGATATTGTTCGCCATCTCTTCCACGGAGGGTAGCACCTACAGTCTTCATATGCAGGGAGGTCTTAGCAACCCATTCATTTCAGGGGAGAAAAAGAAAGCTATTCATTCCCAACAAATCCCATTTTGCCATGGCAACCCCCCCTTCCTGCCCCTTGCACACAACAGTTGTTCACAGGGGCTGTTTAAAACAAGACAACAAAACCAAACTATCGCCCATCCAGCCCTGGCATTTTTCTGCTTGGAATTTCCTGGTGGCGTTCAGAACTCTGCACCATCACCTTGCCTTGTCCCCTGCCCTCCCCTGTGGCATCACACCCTGTGTCCCTCAACAGGACCCATCTCAGAGATGGGGTGTCCTGTACCCCTGGAGCTCCCCCGTGGGACAGCGAGGGTGACTGTGCCATGGGAAGAGTGGACAACATGGGGCACTTCTTTTCTACTGTATTTTTCCATAATACAATCATATAAGAACAGAAGGAACTATTGGGTAGCAAAATTTTCCATTTCTCTTTTGAACTTTGAACTCTACCATGCAACAGTTACTTCCCCAGGAAATAACCATCCAACAAATTAGCATCAACAGAACTTTTTTTTTCCATTTTGTTTTGATTTTTGGTGTGCCAGAGTCCTTGCAGGGGCTGGGGAAGGGAAAAACAGGAGAATTCCCATCTCTTCCCCCAACCTGGCAGGACCAGCCCTGTTTTCTGCTCTCCCTTCCATGGGCAACATGTCCATGGTCTCATCCCATCCCAGTTTGGGAGCCTCCAGCTGTCCTGGCCCCCTCCAGCCGTCCTTGGGCACAAGCCCCACAGCTCATAGCCCACAGCCACCAACAGAAAACTCCAGTTTGTGGTGCCCATGGAGCATTTGGGGGTTACTAAAGCTGTGTTCAAACTGCTGGGGAAGCCACAGGAGATGCAGGGCCTCTCTCAGCAGAACATATTCAGCTCAAGATCTGCCCCCCATCTCTCTCCCTTCCTGATGTCCCATGCAGGGAGGGTTGGGGTACAGAGATGGCACCCCACATGGCTGAGGGGTTTTGGGACACTAAGACCCAAGCCATTTTGATCTTGCACTCAAACCACATCTCAAATTACAATGTCAACCAGAGCAACCAAGACCACTGTGACCTGTCTACTGCCTCTTCCATCAAGACGTGATTCCTTGATGTAGGTATTACCTAAACAGAGACTGATGTCACGTTACAGGAGACTCATCTGGAAAGCAACGACACAGAGAAATACCATCCAAAATACAGCCGAGCAGCGTTGGGAAGACACGACCTCCTCAGCGTGTGCTCTGTGGGCTTTAAATCTGCAGCATTCCCTCTGCCCACAGCAGGACTTCCCACAGCTAAAAATCACATAAATTTTTGGTTAACCTAAATTCACATTTAAGAGCAAATAAGGGATTCCTGGATAAATATAATTTCAGTTAAAAAAATAGAATTAAGAACTGGTTTTGATTAAGAATTAACAGGTCGTTTTATTTTCATAAATGCAGAGAGAATGCAAAATGTCAGGAAATAAAAAGAAGTGTTTGTACCAGGTGTTTTTAGAATAAATCACAGCAATACCACAGATTTTTATCCTGCACTTTATGGTTGACTGAGGTAAATGAAGCCCTTCTGGTGACCCAAACTTTTCCCTGCTATGTCCTGGAAATAAAACCCTCCCTCTCCACAGGTAAACAGGGTTAGTCAGTTGGTCACACCACAGCCTATTAATATGTAGATATTTTAAACACCCTCCAGATCCTTTGGCAAATTGCTCTGTGTGGTTTCTTCAAAGTACACAACTAATTTCCTGATTTTTAGTGCCACTTCTCCTTCAAAAGTTTCTCATCTCCCCACAACACCTTCCCCTTCCCAGAAGATATGGAATTTATCACCAATTCTGCAGCCAAAAAAAAAGACGACTCCTGCCTTCAGAAAGCAAATTGTCTTTCTCTAAAACCAATAGCTAATTCAGCTGAACTGACCATTCCTGGATGCTATTCCTCTCCACTCACCAGAATGAGTATTTGACTTGCTCAGATATTTAAAATAAGTTGCAGTGAATCCCACCAAAAAGTCTCCCTAGAAATAAATCCCTTAACGACAGAGTTTGCCTCACACCGTACTCACGGCAATTGTGGGGTAGGGGGTGAGAAAAGGGAGGAAAATAAATCCAAAGGCTTCTCCATTCTCAAATTTTCCCTCAAAAGGCTCTGACATGAGCAAAAGCAGATTATAACTAAGCAGCTGGAGAAATGACAGCTCTCAGCTGTCTGTCCTGCCTCTTTCCCCTCCAGTGTCCCCATATATGTGACACAGACAGCCTGGCTCAAGCAACAGCTGTTAAACCACTGGGAATTTCACACAGATTTGGGGTTTCTTTCATATGTGAAGTGTAACCTGCAGCTGTTGGGCAGCTGCTCTGCAGGAGCTTAACCACCCGTGCAGCAGAGATGGGGATCCCGATCGAGGGGGAGGACAAGTACCTGGGGGCAACCAGAGCACCCACGTTTGATCTGCATCCATAAATCAGAGCTTGGCCCTTGGTCCACCTCAGAGCTTCATTTTGGCTCGGGAGGGTGCTTTTGGGGTCTCTGAAAGATCCCCGCTCCCTTGGTTTGGTTCCCAGAAGGGATTTGGCTCCGGGTGCACAAACCAGCTCAAACCCAACTGGAAGGTGTGTTGAAGAAGTGCTCTAACCTTGCAAACATGGACCCAGCCTCTGCATCCTAGGAGTCCTCAAAACATTCAACCATGTAATATTTAGATTGAAAGATCTGCATGACAAGGAAATAATAGGATGGATCTAGGAGAAGTTAAGAGCCAAACTCTCTGCTAGTTGACTTTTTTGCTTGGTGAGAACCATTTCTCATACCTTGGCTATGCCAAAGCCTTACACACTGATGGCTGCTTGGCTTTGCTAGACTCCTCCGGACTGAGTACTTAAAGAGGGCCTACAGAGAAGGTCCCTCTTGATCAGGGAGTGGAGCAATAGGACGAGGGGGAACAGTTTTGAACTGAAAGAGAGGAGATTTAGATGAGATATTAGGAAGAAGTTTTCCTGTGAGGGTGGTGAGACCCTGGCCCAGGTTGCCCAGAGAAGCTGTGGCTGCCCCATCCCTGGAGGTGTTCAAGGCCAAGTTGGACAGGGCTTGGAGCAACCTGGGCTGGTGGGAGGTGTCCCTGCCCAGGGCAGGGGGTTGGATCTAGATGATCTTTAAATTCCCTTCCAACCCAAACCAGTGTGTGATTCTATGAAGTCAGCCCTGGATTCAGCACAGGGTGTTCAGGAATGACATTGCGCAGCTACATGGGCACTGCAAGGACCCCGTTTGCTCCTTTAAGCCTCATTAAAAGCAAAGGTAGCTTTAGTATCCGGGGAACGCTGCCTTTAGACTTCAAAGGCCAGGCTGAAACAAAAGGTTGCATTGTTAAGCCGAAGGGCCACAGCCACACTGGGAATACAACGATTCAAGTGCCCCTCAACCAAACCAGAATGTCCACCACTGTGGCAGTGTTTGTAGCTCCCGAACCACCCGAGTGGCCAGCAAAGACCAGGAGCTACCCTGGGGGCTGCTGTTTCCACAACCTTGGCCACACTTGTGTCTTTGAGCTAGCCTTTTCCTACCCTCCTCTCTACACATTTCTCTAAGGCAGTGAGAAGATGCTCAGATGAGACTGTCCTAGGATCCTATGTTAACTTTAACAGATTAAGTATGCCCATCAATTTATAATATCAGACTCTTGATCAAGAACTCCCAATTTGCCACCATTCCCAGAAAAACATCTTCATTTCACCGTGGTTTCCTCAACCACTCTAGACAAGCAAAGAAAATGAAGCAGAACATCGGCAAAATGTCTCCTTAGAAAAAGCAATCAAGTAATTTCTGTATCCTGTCCATAGAGAGTGAGTTCTGGTTGATCCCATCCCATTCCCTATGTTTCCCATCGGAATGATCTTGTCCTCTCACCAGTCTCAAAAAGGAACTGCAGAAAAGCTTAAGACAAAATCAGATTGCTCATTGCTTCCGCTGTGTTTTCTTGATAATTACAAGTCATTCTTTTATTGATAACTACAAGTGAATTTATTTAACCTGTTGGTAGTATTTAAGAAATACTTAGGAGAAATGCTCCATGATCATTCCAGTGGTGTTTCACCAGTGGTTCCTGATGAGACAGACAAAACTGTACTGTCCACTGTCTGAAGCAAAGGGGCAAAACAATGAGGATTGTAGAATATTATTCTATATCCACTCTCTTGTGGGCTGTGTTTTTGCCGCACGCACTCATGTTGCAAATGCTTTCCTAATTTATTTGCGTGACATTAATAAAGAGTGAAATTCAGGCTGTACATTTTAAGCAGTCACATGCCCCACAACAGTTTCATTGAGGGTGTACATTAAATATAAATAAAACATTTGCCCTGGTTTGTTATTTCATACCAGCTTTGGACAAAAGACATCCTACTATCTGTAGGAATGTATCTGAGAGAAAATGGCCACGTGAGCCAGCCTCCCTACTGTGAGAGATTAGATTAAGGGCAAAACAGGTGGTAGAAGATGGAATTAGTACATGGGAAAAACGGGAACTGAGAAGGTAGAAAACATGTTGTGCTAATGACTAAGCAATTTACTATGTGAATTCTTGTAACCAATCTGATGTGTGAATGAACTGCATGGACAGCGCGTGGACAGTGTAACTAGCTAATCAGAAATAAGCGAGTCGCATGTACGGCTACAACACAGGGTATAAAAGATGACGATCTGTGCTTAATAAACGGCTTCTGTTGATTCACATTGGATCGTCTGGAGTCCAGTTATTTCTCCTCAGATGGTGACCCCGACGTGATACCGATCGGCGCTTGGCTTGAGCAACGGAATGCGAGGGGCGGAAGACCCAGAAGGAGATCCACCGGCTGGAGGACGGCTCAGCTGGACTCAGACCGGGCGGATTGGCCGTCAGTCCGGAATAAACAGACGACATGGCCACAGACACCCAGAGAGAGGTGAGCAGCCGGGGCAGGAGATGGGGCAACAAGTAACAAAAGAAGAAGGGGCTATATTAAGACTTCTCCTGCATATCCTCTCTAAGAGAGGGGTGAAATACGATGAGCGTATGCTCCGAAGGTTGTTAACCTGGTGCAGAGAGAACGGATTCGCACCAGAGCCCCAGACAGCTTTTAAACCAGAAATATGGGAGGCTGTTGGGGAAAAAACTGTGGGAAGTGATAAGTAAAGGAGACAAAGAGGCATCACCGTTGGCGACGACATGGTGGTTGGTGTTATCGACCTTACAAGATATGAAGGCGGAGCGAGCCACGGCAGCCGGGGCTTTTGCAGCATTACAACCCACGGGAGGGGGATCGAACAGGCCAGGTCCAAAGGTCTGGGACAATCCCCTGCTGATCCCCTCTGCTCCACCTGAGGCCGAGGGAGGAGGCAGAATGTCAGCAGAGAAGGACAGAGCCGGAGCTGTTTGCTCCTGCCATTGCCCGCCTCGCCCCCTCCCCTCCCCAGTCGTCTCCCTGAGATAGAAGTGCTGGTTTTGTATGTCTGCTGTGTAAGTGTGTGCGGGCGCCAGCTTATACCTGCTGGTCAGCATGTGTGCTACTGTTTGCTTTTTGTTGTGTGCAGTGTCGTTAGGTGACTCCCCTTGAGCAGGTGTTCTGCCCGGTGTGGTACTGTTCTCGTATGCAACTAGGGCTGACACTCCGTCAAGTGAAGAAGTTTGTATATACACAATGTTTAGACGTAAGGCGAGCGCGCCCCAGGTAGATACACCAGGATGGGCTGTAGAACCGATGGAAGTCCTGAAATATTGGGGGAGTTTTCACGAGCCGACACGTTTACACTCTCGGGAACGGCTCGCCCGTGCAGGGCGTATCGCTGGTTGTTTGTTGTTTGTCTATAAGGTCATGGTTGATTGGGAAAAGGAGTTGAGCCAAAATCTATAGGATACTCTGTAGGAAAATGGAAACTTAAGGAAAAATGAGAAACTGAGCTCTTGTTGCAAAGGCAGACTTTTATGTCAGTCATAAGTGATGGAAGAAAAAGGAAAGGGGAGGAAAGGGGAGGAAAGGGGAGGAAAGGGGAGGAAAGGGGAGGAAAAAAAACCAAACAGGAACGATTAGATGGGAAATGTGCCACGTTAGCACAAAAGTATGCCATACGCATTACGAGAAAGCATCAGAAAAAGAGAAATAGGACACCTGATTCAAAGCAGTACCATAGAGATATGTTTTTGGTTTTTTCCTATATGCGTATATGTTATTGCATGCCTTAGTAGATTGCTCTGTGTTATACCCTGCAAGACTAAAATGAACCCCAGCGGAAGCGGTCTCTTGAGCAGGGGGGGTGGAATATGGGAAAGCAACGGAAGATTGGCGAGGAGGATTGTAAATACACTCAAGGGACTCGCACCTGGGTGCTGGAAAACATATATCACACCAATTGTTATTCAGTCTCGGGTGCTGGCAAGAAAAACATTTGGATGACATAAGCCTGTAATGGACTCACAGACACCTTATCTAGCTGCTTGAGAATCTTGGCCTGTTGTGGAAGAAGATCAAAGCACAGTACCAGCAAGAACAGGGAGTCCGCATGCGCTCTTGCTAACAAGGACTCTCTTGCTGCCAAGGATTCTTGATAACAAGGACTCTCTTGCTGCCAAGGATAAGTTTAACAATGCTACTAGTACCGCTATTTCTGAGTTATTGCTAGATGTAGATAGTATTCGACATGCAACGCTGCAAAACAGAGCTGCTACTGATTTTTTGCTTTCAGCTCACAGACATGGTTGTCAAGATTTTAAAGGACTGTATTGTATGAATCTAAGTGAGCACTCCAAATCCATCCATGCCCAGTTGCAAGAACTGCACCGACCGAACCAGCAACTTGTGGAGACCACTGGGTGAAATCTCTTTGCTGGATGGACTTGGGGATGGGGTTGGTTGAAGCAAAATATACTCATTGCCTGTGTGGAAGGAATTTGTCTGTTATGTTTAGTATGCTGTTTGCCGTGTTTAATAAGCATTATACGATCAGTTGTAGATGCCGCTTTGCATCGTACCCTTGTACGAGTTGTAGAATATGTTGCTCTAAAAACTATGTGTGTATCCATGAGAACCCGACCTTCACAGAAGAAGATAACAAGAAGGGATTACAACAATGTAGTCACGTATCAGACAGCCGCTGTTAGCAAAGCTGGATCATGAGTTTGGTGAGACTCGCTGCATACGCTGGCCACGTGTGCAGCGACTCTGGCCTGTACTTTTCTACTCAGTCCAGTGCAGGAGAGTCTGGTGGGACTTGCTGCATGCACTGGCCATGCATGCAGTGACTCTAGCCTGTACTTCTCCACTCAATCCAGTGCAGGATGTAGGGGGGCTGTCTCGGGTCAGAGAGGGGGAGAGAGACATGAGCACACTTTGAAGGTACAGGGGATGCCCTGAAGCACTGTGTCTGGCCCCGCCCCCCCCCCCCCATAAGTTCTATGTTCATTAACCCCAACAGCTCAGAAAGCATTACAGCATGTTGCAAGATATAGTCTACTACTGCTGCAAGACGCATTGAACACCTTCCTACAAGAATTTCAACTTTATGCCCTGATAGGACAGTGGGATGATGCACTCGCAAAGAGCCTGACTGCATTAGAGTGGGTATTTTTGCCACATACCTTTTCAAAACCAGTAACTATGATGATTGAAATGTTACCACGATTGTTTTTCCAGGGTCGTTTGTGCTGTCACCAGCTTTCTGGAATGGATCCAAGCCACATACGTGTCCCCATCAAAAAGGATGACCTTGACTCTTGGTTATCACAACTTGACATGTCGTTGCAAAAAAATATTCGTCCTTTACATGATCAGCTAAAAGCTCAAATACTAAAGATTCAAAACTTAATGAACCACAATGTATTTGAAATATTACAAAAGGATTTCTCGTGGGTAAATCCAAAGAAATTGGCTTTCTGGGCTAAATTTAGGAATCTGGGTATTTATTGCCTTAGCAGGGTTCTTTTTGATTCTGTTTTTAATTGTGTTTAGTATATAACCTGCTAAGAGCGTCGCAACGAGTAGACGCACAAGTCATGGCGACCTTGTTAATAAATGGTCTGGTGATAAACAAAAAAGGGGGAGATGTGGCAGATCTACGAGCAGAGGCCTGCATACGGCCAAAGACACAGTGAGCAGAGCACACAGTAACCACAGAGCCAAGAGAACAGTTCATACCTTCGCTCCATCCTGTGACGACCATATAACATTTTCAAATCTCGGACAAAGAATAGGGATAAGTATTCTTCCTTCGCTAGGAACAGCAACGGCATTAAATACATTGAATAAGATAGGGTGTTGGGCAAGTAAACAGATAAACCTTACAACTAAAATCATATCTAGCTTGCTTACTGATGCTGATAGCATTCGGCATGCTACGTTGCAAAATCGAGCGGCTATTGACTTTTTGCTGTTAGCTCAGGGTCATGGATGTGAAGATTTTGAAGGTATGTGTTGTATGAACCTTTCCGAACACTCATCATCCATTCATAAGCAGTTACGGGAGCTGAAGGATAACATGTCCAAATTAAAAGTGGTCAAAAATGGTTTCGATGATTGGTTAAGCTCATGGGGTATAACAACGGGATGGTTATCAGACTTCCTAAAAGAAGGGCTCATGCTACTGTTGGTTATATTTTTATTGGTTATGGTAGCCTCGTGTGTTCTCTGCAAAGTGACTGACATGATAGAAAATGCCATGCATAAGGTCTGACTGGCTCAAGAAGAAAAAGGGGGTACTGTAGGAATGTATCTGAGAGAAAATGGCCATGTGAGCCAGCCTCCCTACTGTGAGAGATTAGATTAAGAGCAAAACAGGTGGTAGAAGATGGAATTAGTACATGGGAAAAACGGGAACTGAGAAGGTAGAAAACATGTTGTGCTAATGACTAAGCAATTTACTATGTGAATTCTTGTAACCAATCTGATGTGTGAATGAACTGCATGGACAGCGCGTGGACAGTGTAACTAGCTAATCAGAAATAAGCGAGTCGCGTGTATGGCTACAACACAGGGTATAAAAGATGATGATCTGTGCTTACTAAACAGCTTCTGTTGATTCACATTGGATCGTCTGGAGTCCAATTATTTCTCCTCAACTATCAACACTGAACTCCCAGGGTGGAAAATACTACTACTGACAGCATGACCCCTGCGAGACCACCCAAGCCTTGCACACATGCTTTGGGGTGGTAGATGAGAAGAGTTTCCAAAGAGAAGCAGTGGCAGTGCTGTTGGATGGACTGTTTCAATTTAGGGATGAAGCCAGGGCAGAACCTCAGATCTACCCGCCCTTGAATTTCCTGGAGTTTTTGTGTCTGTGTTATGACATGAGTTTGTCTGTTCTTGCCCTCTGACACACTCTCAAAACCAACAAGGCTGTTGAACTCCCACTGAGGAGCACTTACAGAGGCTGGCATGTTTTTCCCCTGAAAAAAAAACAAAAATCCTCCAGAAAAGAAACACCGCAACCAAAACATCCTCATCCCCAGGTACATCTACCCCCACAGGTACTGTGATGGGAGAGAATATACCCGTAGGTATATTCAGTGTGGGCAGAAATGATAAAAATTTCCCACTCAGGAGGCAATTTCCTTCATGCAGCATTCTCTCTCCACTCCTTTTAAAGAAAGGCTCACAGCTTCGGAATCTCAAGAATTGGGAATCAACTCCGATTATTTTTTTTTAGGTAGGAAATATTGCAATGCTAATTGACCTTTTTAATCAATGATCCTGAAATGAGTCTACATGACACCACTAATAAAATCTGCGGGTAATATTAGCGTTGGCAGGATGGCAACTATCATGGAGGGGAGGGCAGTTGCACAGGATGATGGGGATCCTTCAGCCAACCAAACATATTCAGACAAATCTCACTTCCACCAAGTTGTACAGAAAGTTGCAGTTGTAGTTGTTATCTACATGCTGGGAAAAGGTGTCCTGGAAGGTTTCAGCTGGAAAAGATGCAGATGCAATGGTATTGCATTGATGATGCATTGTAGATGCATCTGCAATGATACTGAAAAAGCCAGTAGTGATGGAAAAAAAAAAAAAAAAAAAGGATGAGAGAAATTATTTGAAGGTGGCAGAAATAATTTCAGGTCTCTACGCCAAAAGGAAGGACAAAAAACAAATGTAGCTGCATATTCATCCACCTTGGTGGGGGTTCACAGCTCTGGCTGGGGCTCCATTGTCCCCACAGCAGAGAGGCAGGGACAGAATCATAGAATGGTTAGAGTCAGAAGGGAACTTAAAGGTCATCAAGATCCAACCCCCTGCCATGGGCAGGGACACCTCCCACTAGACCACATTGCTCCAAGCCCTGTCCAGCCTGGCCTTGAACACCTCCAGGGATGGGGCAGTCACAGCTTCTCTGGGCAACCGTCTCACCACCCAGGTATGGTGAGACAAGCCTGGCTCCCGAGCATGACGGGGTGAGCTGCGGGTGCTGAAGCATGGGAGACTCCTTGCCAAAAAAAACACACAGGCACTGACCCAAACTGCCTCTACAGCTGTCACCCCAGACCTGCCATTTGAGGAGAGTGGGATGAAGGTCTCTCCTGAGCTGCCCACAGTCAGGACTGCTCAGAGTTGAAGCAGGATAGCCATGCATGCCCTCTAAGCTAACTGTTTTGCTCTAGGCTAACCAGCTAGCTAAGGAAAGGGGTTATTAAATTGACACCTGAGCTGGTAAGAGTTTTAGATATTGCACCGAGCTATAGGCGTTTGCAGGCCGAGATCTTTGCCCACTGGAAGGTCTCCCAGCAGATTCCATCCACCTTGGGGTCCAAGGGCACCCTCCTCTCTGGTTTAGCAAGAGGAGGGTTGAAGGGTGTCTTGATCACTGTGTATGAGAGCCTGGGTTGGGAAAAAAAAGTAAACGGGTACTCATGGATGCCCAGCAGCTGAAGCAAGACAACTGCAAATTAAGAATAAAGTGCCTTTTTGCAGAGTGTTTGATTAACCACATGGGGCAACTGTCATGGGATACTATAGATCTGCATTTCTTGATATCTTCATCTCCAGACAGTGCCTTTCTCAAATGTGCTTTAGCCAAATACAAGTTATTGTGAATAATGGGGGGAAAACAAGGAGGAACTGGATAATTTCCCTTTGCTTAAGAAGCCTTTGGCACCACAAATCAGCCTTTCAGTGGGAAGCACATCTAAAGGTTGAGCAAGTGAGAGAGCAGCCTTAGGGGGAGGAGAAAAGCCACTGAAAAACACTTAGCCCTCAAAAACAGTAGAAATGCACTTAACTGGAATAATCTGCCAGGGGTGCTCGGCAGGACTCAGGTTGATCAGCAGGGAGTCTCTGTGCCAAGGACAACCCATGGTGGTTCTAAGGTGGCCTCCAGCCACTCCTCAAAACAAGGGGTGCAGCCCACAGAGATGAAGGCTCCCAGCCTACAACCCTCCCTCTGCAAAGACTCCAGATGCCCCCAAGAAAAGAGAAGCAGAAAGTTGAGAAATTAAATCCATTTGGATAGGGGGCTCAAATTAGAGTCATATCTCTCAGGGTTTAGAAAAACAACGTGTCCGTGTCCTTACAGCCTCACCACTGTGGCCAGCTGCTAACGGCCATCACACCGGAGAGGGATGATCCATGCTGGAAGGTGTTTACTTGTTAGTAAATCCTTGGAGAAATTCGGGACAATTGATTTGCTCTATGTACAACACGATGTTTTCTCTCTAGCTCCTGGTAATGATAAACTGAGAAAGTTGAAGGGAAGCACCAACTTTGGATGTTGTGGGTTTTTTTTGTTTGTTTTGTTTTTTTTTTTTTTTAATTTTTTCCATTCTTAGAATTGTACAGTGTAAAGCTCATTTGCTCAACAGCCTGCATCGCAGGGTTGCCCTTCCGTCTGAAGGCTCCTCGTAGACACCTCTCAATAATTTTATGCTTATGAAATTGTTCCAACCTCTGCAGCTCGGCTCTCCTTTGAACAGTGCATTCTCTGTGAGGCCCTGAATAGAAAACATCAGCCCATATGATAGAGCTCCAGTTAGCACCCAGCCCTAGACATGGGATAAGAGTGCTTTTCAATGTGTACTTGGGGAAAAAAAAAATAAAAACATCTTTTAATGCTCACACAATACTCCTTTTAAAATGCTAATGCCACTTACAGCTATTGATAGGAAGAAGTTGGACTAATCTTAGCAAGAGGTTCCCATGACCTTTCAGTATCTGCAATACAGCAACTTTTCTTAAAATTATCTTTGCAGGGAAAACAATGTAAAATATACCAAAGGGTTTCTAGCAGACAAATGACTACTTGTTAAGAAGCCAAAATATTATAAGAAGAGATTTTTGGTGTCTTTATGGTACCGAGGCGAGCAAAATTTACAGTGATCAAGTAGGAACATTGAAGAGGAAAATAAAAGGGAGTCAAAGGGTTCAGCAGTGATTTCATACACCGTGGAACATAGCTGGGGAACTCCCTGCTCTGGGATATCATCTCAAATCAGACGTTAAAAATGAAGCAACGGGGATGAAAGATTGTGACCCCCCCCTTCACTTTCTTAACAACAATAAAAAACCCTCAGAAAAAAAAAGTTTCAAACCCCCTTTTGTTAGGAAGCAAACCCATGAAAGGTTGGAAGAATCAGCGGATTAGAGATGGTAAAATGAATCTTTAAACAAATTCACATCAAGCAGCGGCACTGGGATACCAGATCTAAAGGAAGAAGGAAAAAAAAAAAGACACACAGAAGGAAATTTCTCCTCCCTTATGTATTTGTGTACAGTAAACTGTGCTCACCAAGAAGATATTCAACACCTCTGCCAAACAAAGCTTTTATTCTGGCCTCTACATGTTGTAGCTTGTCAGGCTGACCAAAATCCTAAAGAAATATGACAGCTGGAATAAAACCAAAATCCTGGCAGAGCAAATACATCAAGATGATACAAAATGGTAACAGGGAGAAAAAAGAAACTTTGAGGGACCGGGAAATGATCAGAGGCCAGAATCAAAAAAAAATAAATAATGAAGTGCAAATAGGTTTTGTGGTGCAGGAAAAAAAAAATAATAAAAAAAAAAAATCACACTCTCGAAGTGTGTCATCTCATGACATGTTTTGGAGGAGTAATACTGAAAACCATCAAGCTGTAAAACAGTCATCTGTTTCCAAGTGGGAAGTGCACAATTTCAGAACCAGACCTTTTCCATATATACATGATGGGAGAAACACTTAATTCTTTTTATAGCACGGACCAAAAGAACAAACTCACCAAAAAATGAGAGTATCTTTGACTGCAATTGAAATCTGGTGATCAGAAGCATGCTCGTATCAGCCCGGCTCTGCTGGGACCCCTGATAATGACTCTGTACGGGCCAGTGCACGCATCCTGATGTGATCTCTGGGTTTTGCATTTCACAAGTGAACCTCCAGTGCTTAACTCAAAAACTAAAAGCCAGATTAGCTCCATTAGTTGGGGGTTTTCAGCACAGAAGTTTGCCACGGTGCAGGTATGGTTACTCCTGGGGGGATTGCAGTGGTACCCTTTGGAAAACCGTCCATAAACCTATGGTTTTTGCATGTATTTAAATATTTTTAAAGACAAACAAGCTGCTTTTTATGCAAGTGTGCAAATATATGCACAAATTGAAATAGATTCCTTCATTTCCATCAGGCCTTGGAGACAACACCACTACCTCTTTACAGGCTGTCCTTTTAAGATTTTTTTTTTTATATATATAGCTATGAGGAGACAGGCCCTGCAGTTTCTACTCAAGTAAAGCTCTTTCTGCTGTCAGTGAGTAGTTTTTTCCTAGTAAAAACAATCATTATTTTTACTAGCAACAGCTGTTGTCCTGGACTCAGCTCAGCAGCACCCATTCTCCTCATTAGATGTGGCTGATAAACCCTTCAATCTGTGAAACACCAACCTAAAATCCGACCTTTTTTCTTTAAAATCAGGTGCAGCTTTGCTTGCCCAGCCCTCAACCAGGGACAAGTGGGGCATGAGTCTGGCCCCTTGCTCTCAGTAACAGCTCAGTGACATTTGGCACCGCAGCATCGCTTTGTCAGCGGAAGAACCTGGGGGGGATGCAGATGGGTAGCAGTGCTCATGGCCAGGCACCGGAAATGGCCAGCCTACAGAGATGAGGTCTACAAAGCTGAACCAGACCATAACACCTCAGTGATGTTTGGCACCACAGCATTGCATTGGCAGCAGCAGAACCTGGGGGGATGCAGATGGGTAGTGGTGCTCATGGCTGGGCACTGGACATGGCCAACCTACGGAGATGAGGTCTACAAAGCTGAGCCAAACCAAAGAGCGCTGCTTGGGTGCCTTGAATATTTGCACGCGGAGCATTCTCTGTGTCCACACCACCCTCCCCGCTGAGCATCAATGGGATTTGGGTTCCTAAACCCCTTGGCATCACTGGGAAACTCTGAAAGAGAGAAAAAGGATCCTTTCCCTGCCGTTCGGTGTGTTGAAAGTTCGCAATGCCAGACATTTTGGCTTCCTACATTCAGCCTAAAGGCTTCTTTGTCTAATGTGACTTATTCATAATTACTCAAGCTGCTAATTTTACTCTTATGTAAATGATGTCAGGAGGCAAAGCATGAAGGCAGCTAGGCACGTACGGGATAATAGATGTCAGGAGGAAAGAACGAAGCTAGCACAACATGAGAGAGGCTCTGGGTGCTGAGCAGATTCCAGCAAACAGAAATTCTTTTGGGAATTCCCTAGAAATTCAGGTGGTACAAACAAGTTCCTTTTTCAGATTAACGACCAAAAAATTTGAAGGGTATAACGCTCCCTCTCATCTGGGGAAAAAAAAAATAAATAAAATCAGTTCTAGTGCCATGGTCCTCCCCAAATCAGCCCCACCACTGTTTATTTTAGTTCTGGGGTCTTTGGTTCAGCCATCCCAAAGGCACAGCCCTTGGAGATGGCTGGGGCAAGACTTCCGAGGGCATCCTGTCTTCATTTACTCTACTGGCAAAACTTCAAGTGAGGCTTTATAAACAAGCACATATTTTTTCACAGCATCTCCACCTGACAGCTGAGCAGCCATCTCCAGGGAATACACAGCATTTAGCACACAGCCATCAAGTGCTCACTTGCTTTTGGATGCAAAGTAAACACAAGGAAGATGCACACAGTAATTATCAGGAGGCTGTCCTAGGCACTTCTATTTCAGCACTGGTATTTACCTGAATAACCAGCACTTGTTTTCCATCTTAAACCTCATTACTCTTTTGTAAAAGGAGTTTACACTCATAGCACATGCCTTAGCTATCTGACTGGCTGCACCATATATTTTGCAAGCCATGAAGATGTCAAGAGAGGACAAGACTGGATTTCCACGGAACGCTGATGTTACTTGTCTCACATAATGCGGAGAAGTGCTGAAAAGCAAAGCTCAACCTTTAAGAGACCTACCAGAAGTTCAGCAAATTCAATGAGTCAATAGACTTCAGCACTAATCTGTTCAACTGTAAGCCTTCAGTTACGAACCACAGACATGGGCTGAGGTTTTCACATGTCTCTTAATTTTTAACATAATGGGTCTGGACCCTACAGCCAGCATTTTCAACTCTTATTATTTCCTGGGCCTCTGACTTTTTCCCATGGAAGGTTTGGCCTTGTGTACAGGAACACCTATTGCCAGCATGTTTCTTTTTCTTGGCTACCTTGCACAGACTCCCAATAAAGCACCCATGGACTTTGTCATATAGTGCTTCTAGGGAAGAAAAAATAGTTAAACTCAACTAACAAAGTCAGTATATTCTCAAGATATAGATAGTTTCATTGATATTACTGAACAGAGAAAGCAGCCAGAGACCCATGAAGTGCTAAGATGCAAACATTCACAGAAGGCTTCAGAAGGACTTCACCTCTCCCAAGTCTGTGTTCTGTCCCACTGCCCAGTCATGGAGAACAAGGCAGAGACACACACAACTAGCAGCGCTTGGGCTTGTTAAATGGAAGGGAACTTTGCTCTTGACCGTTTCCCCTTCCAGAGGAAAGGAAACAAAGATGCAGGATCTGTCTTAGTTACTGGAGGAAAGAGATGATTCCAGCTGCTTCTTTCCAGGACAAAGAGCAGTACGTGCCAGCCAAAGCACTGAGCCAGCTAAGCACCATCTCTGTAATTAAGCAAAACCTTAAGAAGGTACTTTCTTGTTTTATCTTCTTTTATCTTTGTTCCTTTACTCCAAATCTATGGGTTTAGCCTCACGTACTCTTTCATCTGTCTTGTCTAGTGGTACAGCTGAGTGAGCTGAGATACCACAAGATATTCTCCTCTCCTGAGGGTGATGACTCTTCAAACTGGGATACAGGGACATGATCCCCCAGTGCTACCTCCCCAAAGCTCTGCTTTGATGGGCACTGAGGTTTGATCAGACACGACTTGGGTCACAAGCTGCTGATGGTCAGGTGCGGGAGGGGGGAAAAAAAGTGTTCCCAGTGACCAAAAAAACCTCAAGAAGTGTCTCTGACCTGTAGCAAGATAGTTGTGTAATACTACTACAAATACTTGGTGTATTTGTAAAGCTCTTTTGCTTCCTTTTTTGTCTACTCCAGTTCTCGGGGCTTTATGCAGTGTTATAAATCAGCAACGGTCTCCAGTTAGTGAGCTTGGGGTATCAACAACAAAAGTAGACACGCAGGCAGATTTTATACTTGACTCCATGACAAGATGAGCCTCCCATTGGTTTTCTTCGCCCTCTCCTTTGCCATATGGAGCTGCTCTACTTTTAATGGGATGCAAACCCCTTTTGAGGGAGCCCACAGGTGCCCGTGCAACCCACACAGTAGCACCAAACCTGCTAAAGTGGGCCTGAAGATTTGACTCTGCTTCTAAAAAAACCCACCACAATAAAAAAAGCCAAATAATGAAAACAGGAAACCACAAGTGGTTTCACCCATAGTAAGTTAAGCTGTTAAAAAAACCCAACAAACAAACAACAAACCCCAAAATAAGAACCTAAAACATACAGAGTTGCATTTTCTTAAACAGGCTGTCCTGACCACCCTCTCATTCCTGGCTGTTTTCTGTCTCCCACCGTGCCCCCAAGGTATCACCCTGCTTTTCAGAGCATCACCATATCAGTACCCAAGTAGTAATTTTGCTCACAGTGAAGAATTCTTCTCATTTCGCTGTTATTGGCAACCCTACCCTGCAGCCAAACCTCCCTCCAAGGAGTCTTGCTAATAGACAGGAGAAGAGGAACTTCTCAGGGACTTTCACCCCAAGGGGATTTGGGCTAACCACCCCAGGAGTCCTGGGAGCTCTGAAGTCTCCCTGGTGCCCCTGAGAAGTCAATGCCTATCCCACCAGTGGAGAGACTGCATTGCTCCCATGCCCTGCTCCCAACCCACTCCAGTCCTCTGTGTCCATCCTTCCTTCCTCCCTGAGGTCTACCAGCCACATGCCCATGAAGGAAGATGGCAGTGGAAAACATTCTTGTGCAAGGAAGTTTGTTTTCACACTGGGGATTTAAAACCAACAAACAAGCTAGCATCCCCTCCCCAGCACAGAAAGTCTACCAAGAGGAACTTTCCAAACACCAAAAGGAGGAGAAAGAAGTAGCAAATTCTTGCTTCTGCCCAAAAAACAGAGGCAGAACACACATTGTCAGATATAACCCAGCAGAGAAAATCACGGGGCTTTAGGAGGTGACTGTCCTGCTTCCTTTGCCCCATCTCTCAGGTCATGTCAAAGGTCTCACGACCCTCTCCCTCCCCATGGAAATCCTTGCGTGATCAGGCAAGTGCTGGAGGGCACCTGACCCACATCCAGCTCCTTGGCCAGCAACCATTTACCCAACCAACACCGCCCAGTCTCAACTCAGGTTTGTACATAAAAGGCACAACTAGATCAAAATACAATAACGAGAAAGCACTGGTCCAAGTGATGCAGTCCAAGAAGGGAGGATGAAGAGATCATCCCTTAGCAGCCCCCTCCTGGTTCTCCACTTGCTGCCCCATTTAATGATTGCATTCCCTTTCTCCCCTAGCGTGCTGCCCTCTTCCTCATCACCACCTCCTCTCACCCTGCCTTCCTCCAGGAAAACATAGGACAAGGTCATCCAGTCAAAGAAATCATGTCAGCTCCATATGTAGAGCTCCAGGCATTAACACCGTGGTCTGAAGAAGACACTGATGAAAGTGGTGTTTCATCTCGCTCCAGCCATCGCCATAGGAAGCATCTCATCTACGGCCAGTAGGAGAGGAGCATTTCCAGAAGAGGGATGATCCCAACATAAAAAGCTACGTGTAAGAACATACAGGGGCAAATGACTTTAAGAAGTTGTGTCCCCACATAAAAAAAAATACAAGGAAACACCAAAAAAACCCAGCACAGTTGGGCTGGTCACTTCCTGAAGTTGTCTCTCTCCAGCAACTATAGAGAGAGATGGGATTACTAACTCCCCTCCTTCAGCAGCCAAGTGCGACAGTGAGACACAGCTCACCTTCACAATAGAGACCAGATCAAAGATTATTTTATCTTAAATACAATTTGTATCTAATAAAACAATGCTGCAAAATAGGAAAGGAAAACACGCAAAGGATTTCACGCAAGAGCGTGCCTTTACTCCCCAAATACCCAGGGATAGATTATTTGTACACAGAATGCTGCACATCAAGAGACTCAGTAACGTACAGCACTTCCAGGACCCCAAATAAGGAAATAACTTCATCTTTTTCTCTTCAAAAAAATCCCAGCTCTTCAGTTCTGTAAAGCTTCTGGAATTTGTTGTCTTCATTCCCTACCCTAGTGAGAAGAAAATTCTGCTTTTGCAAATACATTTAAATGGAGAAATCCATCAAATTGTAATTCTGTTAAAACTGAGCTCCAAATGGATGTTAATTTTATCAATACATTCACATAATTTAAAGAACTGATTTCAAAATTGAATATATATATCCATTATACATTCTGAGTATATTTAAACTGACAATAGCTATAATTTTAAATGATAATGGGAAACTTTGACAAAGTAACCATATGCTCAAAGATTAGAAGCGTTCATGGCGTATTAATGAATGTTATTTTTTCCCAAAAGTTTACTTAAAATTAAGAACTATCCCTTATTTTTCCACATGGTTCTTCCATATAAGAAAAATAATTATACCGTATCCTCTGACAATAACAACATGTAGATACATAAAATGAAAATGCTATTTTTAAGAGAATAGGTAAACAATAAAAATAAGAAAGCCAAGTTATGAATAATTCACGGTAGCTTGTTTTCCAAACATTATACTTTCCATGTCCATTACCATTCCAGTAGTTATACTGGACCTTTAGCCAGGAAACATTTCTCAAATGAGTCTGGTAACTGAGTAGAAAAGTGTCTCCAAAAAGAAAAAATCCCCTGATTCATTTGTCAATGTAAAACACTCTAAAGTCCCTAGAAAGGGGGAAAAAAATACAGCAATATCTTTGTTCACTAGTTTGCAGCCACAGCCTGTCAGAAACAGATGAAACGCAAAAAAGCCTAATTAACAGAGCTAGGGATACAGTATCCTTAGCTACACAAAGCTAATATCCAACAGCACACTTGTACAAAGGAAAGAGGAGAACACCCACCACAACCAAACAAGGGAACATCCACACGGCTGCTTGCACATCCATCCACGCCAGCATATCCTCCTCCCTTCCAAAATAGCCATCCCCAGCTAACCACAGCAACACTCATAAAGAAAATCAATAGAAATAAAACGCTTATCTTCCTTTGAAGTGAATGCCTCAGATAGAAATAAAGGTGATAGACCATCCTCTAAGCCATTGTAGGGTTTGAAGACACTACTGCTCTACTACCCATCCTTCTCCCGCTCTAACCTTGCTACCCAGCTCTATACAAAATTACCAAGGCAAGGACAACCTAACTTATTACCCCTCCCAGCTGATGGGGTAATTAGCAGCAGGGATGATTGCACTCTCTGCCAGCAGCAAGAGCACGTGTCCTTGCGGCCAAAGCCCCCTGAGAAACCATCTGTGCAGAAACCAATGCAAGTTTGTTGAATTTGGGCAGTGGTTTTGCTACAGAGTTCTCTTGACCTCCCATTCCCATTTTCCACCTGCGTACCTGAACCCTGGATGAACACATCGCTATGAGCTTGGGGAGCTCAGTGACATGCCCATCTGTAGGGACGTGTGATGGGGTGGATGTGCCACATCTCAAGCGAGGCTTTTTTTCCTGAGCTGTTTGATTGCATTTGGATTTCTGAAACAAAGCCGCATATCCCCTGCTGACAGAGAGAGACACTCCTCACTTGGCAGACTTTTTGGCAATTAATCGTAGATGTGGTCAGAAACAACCCACTGGTGTTTCTCCTTACAGGGGAGTTGCATCTTCTGGTGCTAATTCTGAAGATGTTCTCAGTGACAGAGGACACCTGCAGACAGACTGAGCTGAAAGGAGAGGGGAGCTACTTTACCCCGAGATAAGAGTGAATTTCTTGGCTGCGTAGCTCTGATGTGGGAACCAGCAGTGATTTATGGGCTGCTGAGACTGTCCAGATTTGTGTTAGTTCAGAGAGTTCCAGCAACTGGTGTTCCTCCTCCTATAGGAGGAAACACACAGGTAATTAATTACTCCAAGTTCTTGCAGGCACCTGCAGCAGCTTTGTCATTGCATAAATTGGTTGATAAGGAGAATTAGCTTCCAGGTGAAAGTGAAAACTCTGACTAATTCCTCTGAGTTAATTGATAACTGAAGTAATCCACCTGGAACTAACTGGTAGCTGGCTTCCTGTGGTTATTAGATGATTTTCATCAAAAAAATAAAGAATCTCCATTAAAAAATTGGACAGACTTTTTGAGTCCATCCCTCTGGCCAAAACCAGAACAGGTAGTACGTAAAGCCACGCTTCAGCTCTGCCCCAAACGGTCTCATGATGACTGAAATGAGTAAAAAGGTTTCCTCGTATCCTGCATATTTAACTTTTTCCCTTATGCAATATGGTATGATGTCCACTGCTTTCGCAATGGAAAATCTAAGAGGGTTTTGATCTACAATGCATCTTTGAAGAGCGCTTGGAAGTTCAGAACATTTCCTAATATCAAAGTATGTTTTTCTTCCCACCAGATTTTTAAACACAAATCAGTGTTGATACACACTGACCTCACTTTAAATTCATTCAAAAATGAATGATTTACGTTCTGCAGAAGCACAAAGGTTTGATCTTTTTGCTTGCACAAAGTGACTGGGAAGAAGGTGAAACAGGATGACACTAATTTTAGATGTTGCATTTTTTCAAAATCAGAGCATCATTCACATTTGACAGTAATAAACTAAAACCATCTTTGTTTCAGCCTTTAAAAAAAGCTAGAACAAG
This sequence comes from Rissa tridactyla, assembly GCF_028500815.1. Classification (NCBI taxonomy): domain Eukaryota; kingdom Metazoa; phylum Chordata; class Aves; order Charadriiformes; family Laridae; genus Rissa; species Rissa tridactyla. Next base: position 39,635 of record NW_026529339.1, on the reverse strand, counting down.
TGGAGTCGGTGGTAATCCCATGGGAAGAAAATACAACTCTTTCCAGATTTGTTAGGTTTAAAGATATAAATCATCCATCCAGCACAGGACTGTGAGGGGTGAACACACAGCTCTGAATCTGACAACATATTTCCCCTGTCCTTATTAGTGAACATCAGATGAATATGTCAGTATGAGCATGCATTCTCCAAAATCTCCAACATACCTTTATTTTGAAAAATAGCATCTTTTGACCTGCCCTCCCTGGCAGGAAAACTCATCAAGACAACGACTATATTAACGTCACGTGGCTTTGGTGAGCAGTCCCCAGAACTGTTCCTGGGATGAGCAGATCAAGTGTCCTGTGTATTTTTGGTGAATAATGGTCAGCAGAACCAAGGTGTCAGCATGAGTAGCAACGAGATTCAACCCAAGATGAGAGACACCTGAATTGAGGTGTCTCTGTGTGTGTGCTAAACACCTGAGCTCCCACCAGAGTCATCTGAAATATGATTGATGCAGGTGATCTGAGATACTGTTCTAAGAGATGGAGCCCAAAGTCATGGATTAAATGAACTCAACAGAGGGATGGCCCATAGACTAAGGGAACAATATCTGTGTGTATGCGTGTGTGTGAATATATATATATATATCAAAGACAGGGAGAAGTGGTGGTGATTCATTGGAAAGTGTAAGATCTGGGCATGATGTAGATGTTATAGAATAAGGGGTGGATAATATCCTGATTCCAGTGAGGATAGGATTAATTTTCACAGGAGGGAGGATGGGACACAGGAGGGTACTGCCAGGTTGGTATTTGATACCATGTGATGCCATGCCTGGTATATAGCTGGGAGAGGTAGCTGCAGGGGCCTTGCCTTGTGGCGTCAGGTTCCAGTTGGTGAGTGGCTGTACATTAATTGTGCTTTGTATATTCCTCTATCAGTATTATTGTCATTTTTCTCTTTCCTTTGCTGTTCTGTTAAGCTGCCTTTATCTCAACCCATGAGTTTTGCCTTTTTCTTCTGATTCTCCCCCTACAGTGGAGGGGTGAGCGAGTGACTGTGTGGTTCTCTGTTGCTAGCTGAGGCTAAATTATGACAATAGCCAATTCCTTATCCATCTAACAGTCCATCCATCAAACCAATATCTTGCTAGTGTAGCAACAAGAATGTTGTGGGGATCAGTGTCAAAGGCCTTACAGAACTCCAGGTAAATGACATCTGTAGCTCTTCCCTTGTCCTCTGATGCAGTCACCCCATCATAGAAAGCTACTAGATTAGTGATTAGTAATAGGAAAGAAGCTGTTTGTACTGGGTCTATATGGGACTGAGTTAACTTTCTTCATAGCAGCCTGTATGGTGCTATGCTTTGCATTTGTGGCTAAACCAGTGTTGATAACGCAGCAGTATTTTGGCTATTGTTGATCAATGCTTGTACAGAATCAAGGTTTTCTCTCTTTTTCTCCCCCCCCGCTCCTAGCAGGCAGACCGGGAGTGAGCAAGAGATGGGGAGGGAACACAGCTGGGACAGCTGACCCAAACTGACCAAAAGGCTATTCCATACCATAGGATGTCATGCTCAGCAATAAAATCTCAGGGAAGAAGGGACATTTGTGGTTATAGCATTTGTCTTCCCGAGCAATTGTTACATGTACTGAGGCCCTGCTTTCCAGGAAGTGGCTGGACATCTGCCTGCTGAAGGGAAGTAGTGAATGAATTCCTCTATTTGCTTTGCTTGCATGTGCAGCTCTTGCTTTCCCTATTAAATTGTTATTATCTCAATCCCTGAGTCTTCTTGACTTCCTTCTGTTTTCTCCCTATCCCGCAGGAGTGGGGAATGAGCGAGAGCCTGGGTGGGTGTTTTGCTGCTGGCCGGGGTCAACTCACCACACTGTTTTATAAGTGGAAAAACACGTTTAAAGTTAGACAGTGAAATAACACTTCTGCCATATGCATTGTGTATTTAGTGAATGTATTTATGGAAAGATCCACATATGGCAAGAATTATAAATGAAAGCTGGGACATAACCTTAGCTAAGTAATTGATATAATTTAGGAGCAGTTGTGTCACTGATTACTCTAAAACAATGCTGTTTTAAATACATAGTTAATATTATGTGTTTGATTCTGCAGATGCACGTATACATTACTGCAAATTAAATGACAGAAGAGAAATTTGGACACCTTCTTAGCATACGTTCATTCCGTTTTGGCAAGCCACTTCCTAAATTATTATCAGCAAACTCTCAGCCTTGTCTGAAGTATTTTTGTTCTGTATTTTATTGTTGTAATTCTTATAGACACTAGTGCTCTGCTAAATAAAGGAATGTAGCACAGTAAACAGATCACAACAAAATAGATAGCAACTCCCCCTCAACCCAAACTCTCCCCCCCCCCTCCCCGAAACCATTGCAGCTCCATTACAGAGAAAGGGTCAAAGACATGTGACAAAAAACATCAGAGGAATTACATTCAGATGTGCAGACTCACATTCTAGGCTCATTTATATATATAAAGAGAGAGATCACCAAGTTCAGTGTTTACAAAGAACAATATTGTTACAAATACAATACTATACTTTTCCCAATACTTTATAATAATTCCTATTCAACCTTTTTACAGAACAATAATACAAGAGAGTCTAGGCACTGCACAAAATATGTACAAGAGATCTCATGCACATTGCCATCTTCAGAAGCTGATCTCATTTAGAAAATTAATGAAACAACACACAAAAAACCCCAAATCTGGAAATTCCAACCAAATGTCAAATCAAAACAAGATTCAAAACAAGTGGGGAACTTGCTAATAAAAAGGATTTTTCATTCTTTATGTAAACATTGAAGCATTAATAAAAATGTATGAAATAGTGAAGAAGGAATGTAAAATGGCAGTTCATTCTGTTGAATTCATGGAGAATTCACACATCTAATCTAATAAACTACTGCACTACTGTACTGTACTATTCCTTTTGAGCTCATTTTTCTTGCAACTATCTTTACTTTTGCAAACTGAAATGGTGGGATTGTTTACAAGACTTATCAGGAGTGCACACTGTAAACTTCCCAGTGTAGAAAGCTTATACGCATATTAAAATTAATTGGAACAATGAAGATTCTTCACTAGGCTCCAATCCTACAAGCATTCGCATGCTTAGTTTTAAGCATCTGTTCACCATGAAGTCAGTGGGTTAGGTACTCAGGTGCTTAGAACTAGGTATAAGCTTGATTGCAGGAAAACAGCCTTGTTTTTAATGATTCAATTTTTTGCGTGCTTAGGTTTTCTTCATCTCCTGCTGAAGTCAATGGGAAGACTCCTCAACATGAGTTGGACAGAACCACAAAAACAACATGTGAAGTTGAGGGTGTAAAACACACCAGTAATCAGAAGTGTGATTGTCTTCAAGACTGTTGGGTTTCCTCAGGCAACTTATGGAAAGGCTTCACTGTATATAACCTATTAAATAGTATGTGGTTATATACCATATTTAGATAGATTACTATATTTATAAGAAGTTATGAAAAATTTCAAATTATCTCCATAAGCCAGATGTCTACAATTAAAAACTCTAATCACAAGTCATTCACAATTTATTTACATCAGTCTGATAGCAGAGGTAAATACTAACCTGGAATACTAACACCGTTTGCTTTCAAAATCTTCTATTTCAGAGATCAAGATTAAATTATGCAACAAGAACTGCAATAAATCAAGTCATTGTACGCTACTTTCAAACTAAAATGCATTCACTTACTACAATAGCTTATGCTCAGTTCCATTATCTCCCTTACTGCCCATTGAAATATAAAGCTTATTTTCTCTCTCTCTGTTCAGCTCATGTATGTCCGTGGTTTCTGAAAGGCAAAATAAACCTCTGACCACAGATGGAAACCAAGTTCTCAGATAAAAACAGTTTTCATGGGTCTCATCAACAGAAGTGTACATGTGTACACACACATCCATGAAATCTCTGGAATAAAGTCCAGGTATCATTACTAGTTTCCAAACACAATGCACTGCACGGTCCATTCCACAGTAATTGAGAAACTAATGGCTATAAGCATCACACCATTTTCAAACAAAAAGGACGGGCTTTTTTTTTTTCCCCATACATGTTCCAGTCTTGTTTTTAATCACACCGAGCCTTATGTCATAATAAGACACCAGAGAAATTGTTGCTTTGAGAAAATTTGAGGCATAAGTCTGGCCTAAATATATGGTTCAAATTCAGTGTAAACAGCAGTATGCAGTATGGACAGAATGTAGCTACACAAAATGGAATGTTTTCTTCTTGAGTAAAAAGAGCCATCAGCTACTTTATTCTTTTACTGTTTTTCCCCTTTGTTCCTGATATAAGTTATAGACCAATCAAATCCTGCATTTCATGCATCTATACATTTCTTCTTCATACAAATCCATGTAGTACTTACACATCCTCTGTCATATGAAAAAACAAATCACAAATTAACTTATATAACAAAATAAATAATTTTTTTCCCACCTTACCTTTACTTCTCCCATTTATCTATGTCTAAAGAAAAATGTCAATAATACTAGACATCTTTCAACAAAAAATACTTTTAAACTGGCTCAGTGTAACAAAATTACTTAGAACAGTGCGCAGACCTATTATTTTCAAGATTCATAAATATCAAGCACAATTTAAAAATGTCAGTATACACAAGCACACAGTTGTGTGCACCAAATCTGTAATTAAGAGCTTAGAATGTATAGCTTCTCAGCAGAGCCCCTCAATATTACTCTTGCTGGATATTTAGAGATCACTCCCCTCCTCCCTCATTTAACCTCTGAAATGGGCATATAAAAGACACATTGCATTTGAAAAATAAGTATTTTAAAAATTAGAAACCTGGGGGGACCTAACTGCAAAATAATCACATCTCCTGAATTATTTGCTGAAACATGTCAAAATTGCATTGTCTGTACCAACTCATGTAGCACCTTTTGGGGTGAAGAACAGAAATTAAAGGGTGTGCATTTGAACAATGGGGTTTATGACAGCATCAGTTACTCATTCTTGATAGGCATGTAAGTCGTCTTTTTGTGAATCTTACCAAGGACACTGCTGCTGCTATTTACTCTGTGTGTGGAATTGCATAAAGCTTTACTTGTATAGAGATGCAACCAAAAAGACTCATGGCTATATTTTCCCTCCCCCTCTATACACAGCAAATGTTGGGAAGAGAGAAATGTATCTGCAGACACAAATGTAGTACTAGAAACAGAAGCAGTAATGAAGAAAACTATCCTTCATGCATGTTGTGAAGGTGAGGTGTCAGCCTTAGATATAAACTGGTTGTTCTTGCGCAGTCAACAGTCTGTACATAGCAGCTGGCATGGTCTTCATATGAATCTAGAAGGTAATACAACATGTTAATCAATACTCCTATTAGGCATGCTACCAAAAACATGAGTGTCCATAGACATCCAGAGGGACCTGGACAGGCTTGAGAGGTGGGCCCATGCCAACCTCATGAAGTTCAACCAGGCCAAGTGCAACGTCCTGCACCTGGGTCATGGCAATCCCAAGCACAAACACAGGCTGGGCAGAGAATGGATTGAGAACAGCCCTGCAGAGAAGGACTTGGGGGTGTTGGTGGACGAGAAGCTCAACATGAGCCAGCAATGCACGCTCACAGCCCAGAAGTCCAACTGCATCCTGGGCTGCATCAAGAGAAGCATGGCCAGCAGGTCGAGGGAGGTGATTCTGTCCCTCTGCTCTGCTCTTGTGAGACCCCACCTGGAGTACTGTGTCCAACTTTGGAGTCCTCAGCACAGGAAGGACATGGACCTGTTGGAATGGGTCCAGAGGAGGGCCACGAAGATGATCAGAGGGCTGGAGCAACCCTCCTATGAAGACAGGCTGAGAGAGTTGGGGATGTTCAGCCTGGAGAGGGGAAGGCTCCGGGCAGACCTTATAAGCAGCCTTCCAGTACCTAAAGGGGGCCTACAGGAGAGATGGGGAGGGACTCTTTATGAGGGAGTGGAGTGATAGGACGAGGGGTAATGGCATCAAACTGAAAGAGGGTAGATTTAGATTGGATATTAGGAAGAAATTCTTTATTGTGAGGGTGGTGAGGCACTGGAACAGGTTGCCCAGGGAAGTTGTGGATGCCCCTTCCCTGGAGGTGTTCAAGACCAGGCTGGATGGGGTTTTGAGCAATCTGGTCTAGTGGGAGGTGTCCCTGTCCACGGCAGGGGGGTTGGAACAAGATGATCTTTAAGGTCCCTTCCAACCCAAACTGTTCTATGATTCTATGATTCTGTGATAGCCTAGGGAGTACTAGGGAAGAAACTAGCTGAGGTAACATAGGAGAGAAGCGAAAGGGAAAGACTGAGAATTCATATCCACTGGGGAAAAAGGTTTCTCTAAGCTGTTGAGTATCTATCAACCATCTCAATTTTATCTGAAGTTGTGGGCGCTTCAATAATAAGAAAAACCTTGGTGGATCTCACTCTCACTTCTAGTATTAGAATATAGTATATACTATATATATATAGTATATACTATATATTAGAATATAGTATATATAGAATATAGTAAATATGTTTGAACAGTAACAACCCAAAAGAGGCAATGATGATAAAATATGCAATACTGTCTAGGCACACTGTTTGCTCCTACCTCACCAACAGCATTTGAGAGAATGTGAACAATTTTCTCGTGAGATGTTGCTACAACACTCTGCCCATTGATTTCAATGATACGATGGCCAACTCGTACTCCTCCTCGCTCTGCTATACCTCCTCTCATAAGGCTACAGATCTGGAAGGGAAAGGACAAAATTATCACAGTTTTGATATGGAACAGAGGCTTTTGACCACAAATGATAATTCAGTATTTAAATACATGTGTTTGCAACAAAGTCTAAAATGTAGTGGATCACTGATTAAAAGTAATATTTATTAGCAATCGAGTACTACACATTCTCTTCCAAAAGCAAAAGAAAACATCCACCAAAAGCTATCTGTATTATACTTGTTACTTCATGGTTTGAAAATTTAAGAGTGTATGAAGAACCATAGTTTACAAAAAGTTCAAAGTGCATAAGCCTTGCATTAAGAGAGAATCAAAGACAGACTCTTTCTTTTGAGACCGTATACAATGGTGTGGTCAGAGACACAAATGATACAGACTGAAAGCAGCCTTCTCCATACACTTTTGTTTAACCTAAACCAGCCTTTTTGCTCCTCTGGTTCTGATGCTATGAAATAAAGTTTATTTTCCTACTTTTAACTGGGGAAAAATTCAGATGAATAACTTTGACCAGTTCAGCTTTTATATCTTAGACTTAAAATGTGTACTGAGCCCCTGCTGCAGTGAGGGAAAAAATACAATTCAGCACATATGTAAACTTTAACATATGTAAAAGCATCACCAGAAGGTCTGGAAGCTACTTACAATCCCATTCTGTACACTGAAGCCTAACTGGTATCTGAGGTCAGGTCTCCTGATCAAGACTGTGGTTACCGGAGGACATCTAACTACATTCAGTTTAACTTGGGCTTGATTTTTCAAACCCTGCAAAAAATAACCATCACCATGAAAAATGCTGACAAAGATGGGGTGAAAAAATTTAACATGAGCACTAGGAAAAACAATGCTTAGAATGTTAATATGGGAATAGCCCTAAATAAGCAGTTCTTTGAATGTATCATTATGAAACAGGATTCCTGAATACCAGACACAAGCAACAGGATGCTCAGTGAATTGAACAATGCAGTATAAACCTCTTCTTGTCAAGAAGCTGATGTGGTTGTTTTAAGAAATCTAGCTTCCTGTTGGCAATTTCTTCATTTGAGAACAGAAATTATTGTTCTTAAGGAAGCAAAGGAAATAAAAAGCAGGTCTATGCAGTTGACCAGAAAACTGCCAAGCATTCTGTCTGGGAAATGAAATTTAAAATATGCAGCTAAGAATAGATAGTTACACATAAGTGGTTTTCCTGGCGTAGTTATATTAAATTCTGTAATGCAAACGTCAAGTCCATGTATAAGCAATATTCACATTTATGTTACCCCTCCCTTCTAAACTGGATTTATCACATTCACCATTAAATCTTTGCTACCAGAAGAACTAAATGAAGAAGGAAAACCCAAACATAAAAGTGGAGATAAATGTAGAGTCTGACTGTTACACATATTCAAGCGTTCAGAGCTGTGTCTTGCAGATAAAACCAACTCCAATGTTACATTACTTTTTTCCATACAACATATAGAACTGAACACACATTACTCTGAAATGTTGGATTTACACACATTTAATGTTCAATAAACAGAACCCATATGGGAAAGAGATGCTATGTAGAGAGTATGGTAGCTTCAAGCTTCAATCATGTTAACATTTATCAATTTCAATGCCTGCTTTTGAATTTCTTCCATATGAACAAGGTCAAATATGGGTCCCATTGAAAACAATGGGTTGCCTGCCACTGACTTCAACAAGATTAGGATTTCATTCAGAAAAATAACTCCTATTACAGCTAAGGTAATATACTGGTGTCTCTATATGCAGTTTACTGCTGCTGATTTTGTTGAGCTTAACTCTAGACTTGGTACTGACTTGAAACTGACATTCTGCTAGGATGAAAAGTCAATGCTTCTAACTGCCTTCTAATTCCCTGAATCTGTTTCTGATAGTAGTTAGCACAAGATGCTTCAGAAAAAGACATAAGTAGCATAATACAATTAGGGAATAACTATCACATATGGAAAGTTTCTTCCTAGACCTGTCAGTTTGTAAATGGTTTATAGTCAATTAGCAGCAAGGCTTACATCTCTAATTTAAAAATAACCTTATGTGAAGTAATCGCAAGATATTCTCCTCATCTATATAAAATGCTTTTTTTTTCATAGGAGTCCTTATAGCACACGAAAAGTTTACAATCTTAGGATATTTCTGTAACACTGAAATATATACTTGGGTGACTGATATTTTATTTGGGAGTTCATTTGTGTTATCCAAAAATGTTACATAAAAAGTTCTAGAAGCATGGCTATAAAGACTACCTTCTTAACAGAAAGATAAATGGATAGCAGCCTCATGTATCCATGAAAAAGGAGTATAAAGGCCTCGTAAAGGCAGGAGACAGCAAAGCTAGATTTTTTATTGTTTTCATTTTCAGAAAGTACAGAAGATTCTTAATGCATCACAGCAAAAGTCCATCTATATGAGAAAAGTATACATCAGTTTTAGAAATAAAACTGATATGGAACTAAAACCAAGTATGACAAAGCTGATAACATGAAGGATGGTGAGCTTTGTTCCACTGAAGTTGGCACAGAGATATATAAGGGATTTTCCTGTTTCAGGAAAAAATAAAAAAGAGTGATGTTACCAAAGTTTTAATACACTGCATTCACAAGATATCATTTGAATTCACTGAATCCAGAATGGCTGGTCTCAGAGACTTAAATATCTATTACTTGTCAGTGCACGGTGTTTACATTTTCAGAAACCAGAATATCAGATCTTTATAGCAAATTTTTTAGTTCAAGCATTAAGAAAGGAATCCATGGGCAACAAAGACATACTTATTTATTTTGTGAATTACTAAACAAACATTTTTTTACTGCAGAACACCACTACCCAGCAGGGACACAGAAGGATTTCTATAGTCATATATAGTATTACATTGCATGTGTACATGCTACAATATGCAGCAGTTCTGTGGTGATTGACTTTTTCAATAGGTAACCCAGAAGACAATTTAGCTGAATTTGCAACATTCTCAAAGGTTGCATCTTTCCCCCTCCTGAAACACTGATGTTTAAATACACATTCTGTTGTATGTTGCATCTACCCCAGAGACTCTTCATTTCCAGTTGACTTGCTTGCTTTTTGCATTTACATGCTCTCATGTCAATTAAAAGAAAGTTCTTCCAATTAAAAAAAATCCCACCATTTAGCCAAGTTCAAAGAAACAATATACTTTCCAATACACTCAAGTTGCATAGCTCCCTTCTTAGGTCTCAGAAAATATGTAAAACAGAATTTGCCCTCTCCTTTAAGGTCATCAAAAGGAAACTGCTATAAAATGCACAAGATCAGAGTTAACAAACAACAAATAGTTCTATACTTTTTGCTCTCCCACTACTCCAATAAAGGTTTTAAAACATGTAATATCCAGGAATATTCTCTGTACCTTTATAATGCTCTGGCATGTTGAGAGTGGTAAGCCAACCAAACTGGTCCCATTAATTGACATGATCTGGTCCCCTATATTTAGTTTCCCAGACTTCTCTGATGGTCCTCCATGCATCATGTTGGCTATAATAACTGTAGGCAAAATGGATCCCCATCCAGATTCCACAATCACTACACCTAGAATTTCTCCCTTTTGCTTTTCAATGTAAACCTGAATCATAAGAAAGAGAGTTTCAAACAAAATCTTTTTTCTCATCTATGAAACTGATGAACACCCCCCTCTATGTTTCCATATAAACAAACACAGGCTTCTCATTTGCAAAATGCCTTTCTTATTCGAAGGGAAAACACAATAGGGTATATAGTTTAACACAGTTTAAATGCCTTCAACCATCAAATAACATTAAAACTAGAGATTTTTTTAAATTCAGAATCCCGCCCAAATAGAACTCATCTGTTCATATGGCTGGAGGGAGCTGGTACAGAAGAAACCCTGGCATGATGGACTTTGGTGGACAGAACTATATGTCAGGGAGGGATTTAAAGTACTTGTGACTGTGTTTTCGGAAACAATTACCCATGTGTTGCAGTGTTACACTACTTCATCTTTAGTAATAAAACCAGCATCAAATATATAGCCTTTTAAAATCTGGGGCCAACCACTCTTATCAACCTCAGTGCCTCCAAAATTTTTATACTGTCTACTGTATATTCACTTCACTGACATGTAATGTCTCAAATGTGAAAATTTTTTGGTAAAAAGAACACACAGAGTCAGTAAATCATTCAACTATTGATAAATTTAGGGTTCACTGCTTGCTTTTAAAACAGAATTGCCCACAGGATAAACCTACTGGGAAGGACAGAATTTACCTCATTGAGGTTATTTATTGGAAGCACTAATAGCTTTCTAATTGTTGCCAGTACAGGTCTGAACTCAGGATACATGAGCTTAATGGTGTTATGGAAAAAAAGCAGACATACATCTTTGCAGTTTTCAGATTTGGAAAAATGAATCAGGTCATCATTGTACATGTCCTGGGTATTGAGCAAGTCACTATATTCCTTCTGGCTTAGGTCTTCTGGATTGATTCCATTTGCCCTCAGAAATTCCTGGTAGGCCACACTAAATGCTTGACCTATAGACTGTGCAATCAGCTGTGCCTGTAATAATTCCCAAAGAAGAAAAGAACATCAAACATTCCAATGGTTTCATTCACTGACAATTTCTCTGTTATAAACATGCTACAAAATGGTTCATGCCTACAAGTTAAGGAACTGTCATAAATTTTTTAAAAAGTGAACCTAAAGAAATAATTAAAAAGCAAAACAGAATGTCAACATATTCATCCACACAGTGAACCCTGCTGAACAAGTAACTACACATAAGAAACACAAGTAAAGTTTTCCTTTCACAGCTAACTACTGCTAACATAAAGGTATACCCATTGCATTACTTGAAACTGAGACTCCAGAGGGAGAACTTGAGCTCTCACCTGTGATAGTTTTCTCTTCTGGCACAAAGGCAAGCCATCAATAAAAAGCCTTCTAGAAAACACATGACAGCATTTTAAAAGATGATGATGAGGCCTTTAAAAGAAGGCAAAAGTATCTTGGGCTGCATTAAGAGGAGTGCTGACAGCAGGTCGAGGGAGGTGATCCTTCCTCTCTACTCAACACTGGAGTCCTGTGTCCAGTTCTGGGCTCCCCAGTACGAGAGAGACATGGACTGGAGAGACTCCAGAGAAGGGCCACAAAGATGATTCGGGGACTGGAACATCTGACATGTGTGGAGAGGCTGAGAGAGCTGTGACTGTTCATCCTAGAGAAGAGAAGACTCATGAGGGATCTTACAGAAACATATAAATACCTGATGGGAGGGTGTAAAGAAGATGGAGCCGGGCTCTTTTCAGTGATGCCCAGTGACAGGACAAGAGGCAATGGGGACAAACAGAAACACAGAAAATTACACTTAAACCTAAGAACACACTTTTTTACTGTGAGGGTGTGGTTGAATACCGGAACAGGTTGCCCAGAGAGGTTTTGGAGTCTCCATCCTTGGAGGTATTCAAAACCCAACTGGACATAGTCCTGGATAAATTGTTCTAGTGGACCTTGCTTGAGCGGGGGGGGGGTTCAACTAGACAGTCTCTAGAGGTGCTGTCCCACCCCAGCTATGCTATGATGCTATGGTATTTCCTACTCTTTCTTCTTGTCCATGCTTTCCTTTAAAATTCTCACAACCGTGTTTGAAGTTACTCTCAGATAAAATATGTAAAGGGTGGAAACAACTGGCCCATTGATCAAATCCAGCCCTTAATGTGACTGGAAGCAGCCCACGATCATAGAATCATTCTGGTTGGAAGGGACCTCAAAGGGTCTCTAGTCCAACTTCCTGTTCAAAGCAATCAGCTATGAGGTCAGACCAGGTTATTCAGGGTTTTTAGTCAGGTATTGAAAAATCTTCAAGGATGGACTATATAACCTCTCTGGACAGCCTGTTCCAATACTTGACTGTCCTCATGATGAAAAAGTTTTTCCTTGTATCCATTCCTTTCTTGTTTCAATGTATGGCCGTTAGCTCTCATACTCCCACCATACACCACTGTGAGGAGCCTGGCTCCATCTTCTTGATCTCCTCATGGATATTGGAAGGCTGCTGTTAGGGCCCCCTGAAGCCTTGTCTTCTCCAGGCTGAACAAGCCCTTGTCCCTCAGCCTCTCCTCATAGGGCAAGTGCTCCAGCCCCCTGACCATCTTGATGGCCTTCTGTTGAACTCACTCCAGTTTGTCAATGCCTTTCTTGTACTGGGAGGAGACTGGGGACCCAAAATTGGATGTGGTATTCTAGAGGTGGTCTAATGAGCGTTGAGCAGAGAGGAAGAATCATTTCCTGCAATTTACTGCTTATGCTCCTTTTAATCCAGCCCAGGACGATGTTGTCTGTCTTTGCTTGCCAGGGCACACTGCTGGCTCATGTTCAGCATTGCTGTCTGCCAAGCCCCCCCAGGGCCTTTTCAGCAGAGCTCCTCTCCAGCTAGTCAGTCCCCAGCCTGCTTTGTTGCCAGGGTTTCTTACTCCCTAGGTGCAAGACTTGTCATTGGTCCTTGCTGAATTTCATGAATGAAGTTCAATGGGCTTCCAGCCCACTCTGCCTAGTCTATATGGCTCTCTCATATGTCTGTAGCTTGCTCTTGGCTGCTCTGCTCCTAAAGCTACTGGATGCTCCATAGCTTTCACTCATTGCTGCATTACTCCCTGTGAGCTGTTCTAGTGACTGGAGAAAAGGGAATATTGCACCCATTTTTAAAAATGGTAGAAAGGAGGGCCCTGGGAACTACCAACCAATCAGCCTCACCTCTGTGCCCAGTAAGATCATGGAACAGATCCTCCTGGAAGTTATGTTGAAACATATGGAAGACAGGGAGGCGATTAGAGACAGCCAACATGGCTTCACCAAGGGCAAATCATGCCTGACTAATCCAGTGGCCTTCTACAATGGAGGGACTGGATCAGTGGACAAGGGAAGACCTACGAATGTCATCTACCTGGACTTCTGTAAGGCTTTGATGCTGTCCCCCACAACATGCTTGCTGCTAAATTGGAGAGATATGGGTTTGATGGATGGACTGTTAGATGAATAAGGAGTTGTCTGGATAGCCATGTCCAAAGAGTTACAGTCAATGGTTCAATGTCCAAGTGGAAACCAGTACTGAGTGGTGTCCCTCAAGGGTCCATATTGGGACCAATACTGTTTAATATCTTCATTAATGACATAGACAGTGGGATCAAGTGTACCCTCAGCAAGTTTGCAGATGACACCAAGCTGAGTGGTGCTGTTGATAAACTAGAGGGAAGGGATGCCATCCAGAGGGACCTGGACAGGCTTGAGGAGTGGACCCATGTGAACCTCATGAGGTTCAACAAAGCCAAGCGCAGGGTCCTGCACCTGGGTCAGGGTAATCCCCAGTATCAGTACAGACTGGCTGCTGAACGGATTGAGAGCGGCCCTGCAGAGAAGGACTTGGGGATACTGGTGGGTGAAAAATCGGACATGAGCTGGCAATGTGCGCTTGCAGCCCAGAAAGCCAACCGTATCCTGGGCTGCATCAAAAGAAGTGTGGCTAGCAGGTTGAAGAAGGCGATTCTGCCCCTCTATTCCGCTCTGGTGAGATCCCACCTGGAGTACTGCATCCAGATCTGGGGTCCCCAGCACAAGGCGAACATGGACCTGTTAGAGCGGGTCCCAGAGGAGGGCTATGAAAATGATCAGAGGGGTGGAGCACCTCTCCTATGCTATGAAGACAGGCTGATAGAGTTGGGGTTGTTCAGCCTGAAGAAGAGAAGGCTTTGGGGAGACCTTATTGCAGCCTTTCAATATTTAAAGGGGGCTTATAAAAAAGATGGAGAGAGACTTTTTACCAAGGCCTGTAGTGTCAGGACAGGGGGAAACAGTTTTAAACTGAGAGAGGGTAGATTTAGATTAGATATAAGGAAGAAATGTTTTATGATGAGGGTGGTGAGACACTGGAACAGGTTGCCCAGAGAAGTTGTGGATGCCTGTGACGCAAATGGTAATGCAGTCTGACAACATGTTATAAAACATAGCTTTGCTGAGGCAGTAGGAAAGATGAACAACAATGCATCATTACAGAGACTCAGCTGATCACTAATAGCAAACACAGGATCATAAGTGATGCCATGGCTCTGGTGGACTGCCAGGGACACTTGGTGTCCAGGTCATCTGACAGCAACAGCCAATTGTGCAAATGCCTTTTGAATGTAAGAGTTGTGCTGTCCCATGGCTCCACCAATGGTAGTGTGATTTGAGAGAATCATACCTTACGTAAATAATGCGGGTGGCATTCTGCCTATGCTGCCAATGTCAGTCAGGGGGCAGGGTGTCGGCAGTCTGTCTACACTGCTGATATTGGTCAAGGGGCAGGGTGTCAGGAGGCAGAGTGTCAATCATTGAAAGTGTTCAAAGTCAGGTTGGAAGGGGCTTTGAGCAAGCTAATCTACTGAAAGATGTCCCTTCCCATGGCAGGGGGGTTGGACTAGGTGATCTTTAAAGGTCCCTTCCAACCCAAACCATTCTATGATTCTAGCTCCTACCACCTGCTACTGGTGGTAGAGGCGGGGATGGGTAGAAAAACAAAGGCATGTAAAGAGAAAGCTCTGATCTCTGTGCCATGCAAGGCAAGGAAGCAGCTGAAAATAGCAGACTAGCGGAATCCTTTGTTGTGAGGTGATTGAGGTAAACTTGGAATGATATACATATTGTTTACAAGTGGAAAGCAACATGGCATGAGGGCAGAGCTGATGGGAGCAGCGCAGGAACCTGTGTGGAACAGTGCTGTGTATAACCAGAGTGCTGGGTGCAGGAAGCACTGTGGGGTGTAGGGGCACTGGTCACAGTGCAGAATGAAACTGCCCTCTGGTGTGTAGTTCTGGTTAGGGGGGAGGGAAAGAGGATGGGAGGACTCCGTAGCCTACAGTGTGGGGATGTGCTGGGGATGTAGGAACACAGCTAAGCTGTTTTTTCACACGTAGTCCAATTCAGGCCCCAGTAAGGAAAAGGTTCCCAATCCCCCCAAAAAACCTTTTTGTATCTTGTATCTACTCAAGCTAGCTCTAAACCTGTTGATGACAAAAACATGATCTCTGGCACTGAAAAGGTCAACAGCACACAGAGTCTGTACTTCCATTATTTTGCAAACTTTCAAATCAAAACAATTTGATGGCAAGAACAATATGGCAAGAAGATAAGTGCAGTGCAATTCATTAGCTCAGCACGCTATCTGCAAGAGAGGAGATAAATATGGACTTGTACATTCAGGTGCATACACCAAGATGGACATCCAAGAAGAGATCAACTGCCATTTAGACACCCAGCATTTGGCCATGTTTTAGGAGTTGAGCTGTTCTGAATATTCAGTGACAACTATACTTGGAAAATCTGTTGTCATCGCGGTTTTTTTTAAGATAAGGACAGTTCCAAGCAGGGACACATTTTGGCTATCACTCATTTGAAGGCTTAAGACGTATCACAATCAGCTTAATTAGATAAATTCTGCTAGATACCCAGTTGTCCCAGAAGAAGAAAAGATGACAGTGAAATATGAGAGATTTATATATAAAAGAGACTCTACTACTCCATTGGATTTACAAGCTCTTTAGAGTGGAAATCTCTTTGCTGCTAACAGATATATTTCTATCTGAACTCTTTCCGAGTTATATTTTTTCCTACTAATTTGGATTTTTTAGAATGTTTATTTTTTTAACTACTCTATGACTGAGGAATGCTCATGTCCTGAAAATCCTCAGAATATATTCAGACTATTAAGTGATCAATGCTTTTTTTTAGACCTATAGACATGTTGTACTTTCCAAGATAATATTTTCTGGCACAGGAAGGATCGTGTCCGACACAAATATGAAATCATCTGACCAAACCACAGAAAGTAATGACAACAATCCTCTAATGGAAGCACACATTTTGAATAGCCAAGAAAATACTGAGAAATAGATCCAGGAAAGCTCTCATATTCTGAAAGAAAAGAAACCACTGCCTCTGGCATCTGACAATTTGATCTTTGCTTTTTGAACTGGCCAGTGAGAGAGAGTCCAGTAACATACAAAATGTGTGATTTGAAATACAGAAGCAACAGCCTCAAACTAGGCAGTACATCAGGTGATGTGATCACTAGTGATGTGCCCGCCCCCCCGGAAAGAAAAAACAGCAAACAAAACCCAAAACACCCCAAAACAACAAAATTTCATGAATACCAATACCAATTTCATTAAGGGCATTACAAGAAGAGTGGGTTATATGCTACTTTGCATAAAAATCAATCTTTAAGGTTTTCTGGCAAATTTGGTTTGGTAGAGGACTACCTCTAAAAAGGTAAAGCAAAAACACTGAGAATCCCAGCAGTAGGTTGCATATGTACCTGCAACCATAGAATTTATATGAACATGGTGCCTTCAGAACAGGCTCCCAAATACATAAACCCAGACACTTCTTAAAGGAAACTTTCCCATCTGGAATCCCTTACAAATATTTTTTAAGGCATTTAAGGTATTAGCGAGAAATTAATATTTTCACTTAAATTTTTATTAATTAGTTTAATATACTTTGAATTGTACTGCAAAGTCTTTTTGAAGCTTAAGTGAGGTGCAAGGCACAAGAATCATAGAAGTAGAAATAGGCTATTACCTCACCATCTGTAATTTGGGCAGGATGCCTTAACTGGCATGACTGCTGTACTCTTAAGCATTAATTTTCACATGGGAGTGATTCCTCTCCCTCTATAAGAGCCATCTTATGGGCATAAACATGGTGGTCACCATGGAGACATAATATCCTGTTATTTGGAGGGCTGAGCAATAAATGAGATTTGCTGGCTTGTCAATTAGCACTCTGCGAGATCATTTTATTTGGGACTAACCTGATTATAAGACTGACAACTCTATATCAGGCTGGGTGGAGAATGGATTGAGAACAGCCATGAGGAGAAGGACTTGGGGGTGTTGGTGGATGAGAAGCTCAACATGAGCCAGCAATGCATGCTCACAGCCCAGAAGGCCAACCGTATCCTGGGCTGCATCAAAAGAAGCATGGCTAGCAGGGCGAGGGAGGTGATTCTGCCCCTCTACTCTGCTCTCGTGAGACCCCACCTGGAGTACTGTGTGCAGATCTGGAGTCCTCAGCACAAGAAGGACATGGACCTGTTGGAGAGGGTCCAGAGGAGGGCCAGGAGTATGATCAGAGGACAGGCTGAGAGAGTTGGGGACCGCGGAGACCAGCTTCAGGGCAGGTAAGACTGCGCTGGGGAAGGGATCTGCAGCGAAAAGGGCCAACAAAAAGCTCTTTTTGGGGCTTTTGGAAGCCGGCAAAAGCCCTCGGCCTGTGCTGAGGGCTGTCAGCTAGTGAGCGGGCTGCTGAGTGAGCCTGGGGGCGGAGCCAGCACCTCCCCCAGTTGATCAAGCCACCAGGTTGTAAGAAGCCTCCGGAAGGGCAGGGACTAGTCCCTGACCACAGAGTGAGCAACCAGTGCTCACCCCAACTGACCTTCGAGTCACAAGGTGTCACTTGCGTGTAGAGATCCAGCCATGGTTGCTACCCGGTTGAAGGCTGCTGTTAAAAGAACTGTGGGCACCCAGACAGAGGCCCCACGCAAACATATGGGCGTCCAGGCCTCTGGCTGCAGAGAGTGCCGGAGCCTGGCACTTGCGATGGAGGGCAGCAGAGACAACACCTGTGCCAGATGTGAACAGGTAAATGATCTGCTCATTCTGGTGGCTGAGCTAAAGGAAGAAGTGGAGAGGTTGAGGAGTATCAGAGAATGTGAGAGGGAGAGTGACTGGTGGACCCACTCCCTGAGAGAAAGGGAACAGGTTGAGGCCCCACACAAATCAGAGGACCCCCTCCCCTCTCGTCACCAGGCAATAGGAGGGGATCGCAGAGAAGAGGGGGAATGGAAACAGGTCCCTGCTCGGGGAAGCAGGCGAATCCCCTCCCGGCCCCTCCCACCTTCCCAGTTACCCTTGCAGAACAGATATGAAGTCCTGCAGGAGGAACTGGCTGTTGGAGAGGAGGATGATACACCCAGGCCAGAAATGTTAGAAAAACAAAGTCCCCATGGACCCAGCATCACCACTGGCTCCAAAAGGAAAAGCAGACGGGTCATTGTTGTGGGTGACTCTCTACTGAGGGGGGCGGAGGGGCCAATATGCCGTCCTGACCCACTTCACAGGGAAGTCTGCTGCCTCCCTGGGGCATGGGTCAGGGATGTGTTGGACAAACTTCCGGCCCTAGTAAACTCCTCTGACTATTACCCCCTCTTAGTATTTCAGGTGGGTAGTGATGAAGTGGGTAGAAGGAGCCCAAAAT
Source organism: Rissa tridactyla (assembly GCF_028500815.1). Lineage (NCBI taxonomy): Eukaryota > Metazoa > Chordata > Aves > Charadriiformes > Laridae > Rissa > Rissa tridactyla. Next base: position 20,591 of record NW_026529339.1, on the reverse strand, counting down.
CAATTAAAAGAGATTTTAGAGCCTTGGGGCGGCGGCTTAAGGGATCAGGAACGCAAGTTGTGTTCTCCTCTATCCCTTCAGTGGCAATCACGAATGAGGAAATTAACAGGAAGAGGCATCAGGTCAACTCGTGGCTCTGGGAATGGTGTTATTAGCAGGGCTTTGGGTTTTTTGATCATAGGCTGCTATACGAGACACCTGACCTGCTGGTGGCAGGTGGGATGCACCTGTCCCAGAAGGGGAAAAGAATTTGGGGGCAGGAGTTAGCAAGGCTCATTGACAGGGCTTTAAACTAGATATGAGGGGGGGAAGGGGAGATAACTGGGCCTGTCAGGAATAAACCCAAGGGAGGCATGCCAGGGCTTGAAGGATGGTTGACTAGCGAGGACTCTCACTCTGCCATTTCATTTGAGAGAAGGGAGAGACATTTAGAAATCATGGAAGCACCTGAGAGGGGTCTGGTAGGAAATGGGGCCCACACTCACAAAAAGGTGTTGGAATCGTTAGCGCATCTGAAGTGCATCTATACCAATGCACGCAGTATGCGCAATAAACAGGGGGAGCTTGAAGCCATGATGCACCAGGAAAACTACGACATAGTGGCTATCACAGAAACGTGGTGGGATGCCTCTCACAACTGGAGTGCCACAATCAATGGCTACAAGCTCTTCAGGAGGGACAGACAGGAAAGGAGAGGCGGTGGAGTGGCCCTGTATGTTAGAGAATGCTATGAGAGCTCAGAAATCAAGTATACTGATGATGGGGTGGAGAGTGTTTGGATTAGGTTAAGGGCCGATAAAGCTGATATCGCTGTGGGAGTCTGCTATAGACCTCCCAACCAAAGCAGTGAGGCGGATGAAGCTTTCTATAAGCAGCTGGGGGAAATCTCGCGGTCACTTGCCGTTGTTCTTGTGGGGGACTTTAACCTCCCGGATATCTGCTGGGAATACAACACAGCAGAGAGGGAACAATCCAGGAGGTTCCTGGAATGTGTGGAAGATAACTTCCTCACACAGCTGGTAAGTGAGCCGACAAGGGAAGGTGCCCTCCTGGACCTGCTTCTTGTGAACAGGGAAGAACTTGTGGGGCAAGTAAAGGTTGGTGGCCGTCTAGGGCACAGTGATCATGAGATGATCGAATTTCTGATTCTTGGAGAAACAAGGAGAGGGGTTAGTAAAACTGCCACCTTAGACTTCCGGAGGGCAAACTTTGACCTGTTCGGAAGACTGCTGGACAAAAGCCCTTGGGAGGCTGCCCTGAAGGATATAGGAGCCCAGGAAGGCTGGACATACTTCAAGAGAGAAGTCTTAAAGGCACAGGAGGAGGCTGTCCCCGTGTGCCGAAAAACAAGTAGGCAGGGAAGGAGACCGGCCTGGCTAAATAGGGACCTTTGGCTGGACCTCAAGAACAAAAGGAGAGTCTATGACCTTTGGAAGAGGGGGCAGGTCTCTCATGAAGACTATAAGGATATAGCGAAGCTATGCAGGGAGAAAATTAGGAGAGCCAAAGTGCAGCTAGAGCTCAACCTAGCTACAGCTGTTAAGGATAACAAAAAATGTTTCTATAAATCCATTAACAACAAAAGGAGGGTTAGGGAAAATCTCCCTCCCTTATTGGATGCAGAGGGAAACATAGTCACAAAGGATGAGGAAAAGGCTGAGGTGCTCAACGCCTACTTTGCCTCAGTCTTTAGCAGTGGAACTAGCTGTTCCCTGGGCACCCAGCCTCATGAGCTAGGAGACAGGGAGGGGAAGCTGAACGAGGTCATCACAATGAAAGAGGAAGCGATCAGTGACCTGCTACACTGCTTGGATGCACACAAGTCTATGGGACCGGATGGGTTACATCCAAGAGTGCTGAAAGAGTTGGCAGACGTGCTCGCCAAGCCACTTTCCATGATCTACCTGAAGTCATGGCTAACTGGGGAGGTCCCAATGGACTGGAGGGTAGCAAATGTAGCACCCATCTACAAGAAAGGCAGAAAGGAGGATCCGGGAAACTATAGACCTGTCAGTCTGACCTTGGTAGCAGGGAAGGTCATGGAGCAGATCATCCTGAGTGCCATTACAAGTCATATAATGGACAAGCAGGGGATCAGGCCTAGTCAGCATGGGTTTATGAAAGGCAGGTCCTGCCTGACGAACCTGATCTCCTTCTATGACAAGATGACCCGATTATTGGACGAGGGAAAGGCTGTGGATATTGTCTACCTAGACTTTCGAAAAGCATTTGACACTGTTCCCCATAGAATTCTCATGGAAAAACTGGCTGCTCATGGCCTGGATGAGCATACGATCTGCTGGATCAAGCACTGGCTGGATGGGCGGTCCCAAAGAGTGGTGGGGTTAAATCCAGCTGGCGGCCGGTCACAAGTGGTGTCCCTCAGGGCTCGGTGTTGGGACCATTTCTGTTTAACATCTTTATTGATGACCTTGATAAGGACACAGAGGGTATCATCAGCAAGTTTGCAGATGACACGAAGCTAAGCGGGAGTGTTGATCTGCATGAGGATAGGGAGGCTCTACAGAGAGACTTGGATAGATTGGACCGATGGGCCAATGCTAATGGAATGTGCTTCAACAAGGCCAAGTGCCGGGTCCTGCACTTGGGCCACAACAACCCCATGCATCGCTACAGGCTTGGGGAAGTGTGGCTGGAGAGCTGCCTGGCAGAAAAGGACCTGGGGGTTCTAATTGACAAATGGCTGAACGTGAGCCAGCAGTGTGCCCAGGTGGCCAAGAAAGCCAATGCCATCCTGGCTTGTATTAGAAATAGTGTGACCAGCAGAAGGAGGGAGGTGATTGTCCCCCTGTACTCAGCACTGGTGAGGCCACACCTTGAGTATTGTGTCCAGTTCTGGGCACCTCAATACGAGAGAGATATCGAGGTGCTGGAGCGAGTGCAGAGGAGGGCAACGAAGCTGGTGAAGGGCCTGGAGAATAAACCACAGAAAGAGCGGTTAGACACTGGAATAGGCTGCCCAGGGAGGTGGTGGAGTCACCATCCGTGAATGTGTTTAAGACTCGTTTAGATGTGGTGTTAAGGGATATGGTGTAAGGGAGAACTTTGTAGAGTGGAGTTGATGGTTGGACTCAGTGATCCCAAGGGTCTTTTCCAACCTAAATGATTCTATGATTCTATGTTCAGCGTGGAGAAGAGAAGGCTCCAGGGAGACCTTATAGCGGCCCTCCAGTATCTGAAGGGGGCCTACAAGAATGCTGGAGAGGGACTTTTTACAAGGGCCTGTAGTGATAGGAGGAGGAGTAATGGCTTCAAACTGTAAGAGTGTAGATTTAGATTAGATATTAGGAAGAAATTCTTTCCTGTGAGGGTGGTGAGGCACTGGAACAGGTTGCCCAGGGAAGTTGTGGATGCCCCATCCCTGGAAGTGTTCAAGGCCAGGCTGGATGGGGCTTTGAGCAGCCTGGTCTAGTGGGAGGTGTCCCTGCCTAGGGCAGGGGGGTTGGAACAAGATGATCTTTAAGGTCCCTTCCAACCTAAACCATTCTATGATTCTATGATCTCCCAACTTCATTTTGATGTATTCGTGTATGATTTTTCCCCTTGCTAATTTAGTTTAGTTTTTTTAAAAAATCAAACTACATAAACAAGTTACGTGGATTGATATTTCTTTCTTAAAATATTTGGGTTTTAATTAGTGAGGACAGGACATCAGGTTTGATAACAGACAACTTAGTCTTGTGCACCCACGCTTGGTAAAATGGCCTGGGTAAGAACAGACGATAAGATGCTAATGTGAGTAGGTGTATTTGGTCTGGCTGGGATGGAGTTAACTCTCCCCATAGAAGCCCTCGTAGCACTGTGCTTTGTATTTGTAGCTAGAAAGGTGTTGATAACACACCGGTGTTTTGGATACTGCTGAGCAGTGCTCCCACAGCATCAAGGCTGTCTCTCCAACCCTCCCTGCCCCCAAAGGCCATTAGGCTGGGGGTGGGCAAGAGATTGGGAGGGGACATAGCTGACACAAACTGACCAAAGGGCTATTCCATACCATATAACGTTATGCTCAGCAATAAAAGCTGAGAGAAAGGAGGAGGAGGGGAGGCATTCATTATTCAGGCATTTGTCTTCCGAAGCAACCACTACACATACACAGCCCTACTTCCCAGGAAGTGGCTGGACATTGCCTGCTGATAGGAAGTAGAGAATAAATTTGCTTTGCTTTGCTTCTGCGTGCGACCTTTGCTTTTCTTCACTAAACTGCCTTTATCTCAACACATGATTTTTTCATCTTTTATTCTCCCTCTGTTCTGCCGAGGAGGGAAAGTGAGAGAGTGGGTTGGTGAGCACCTGGCAGTCAGTCAAGGTGAACCCACCACAGTGGGTGAGTGTAATAGTGGGTGTGAATGGGACACCCACAACTGTCTGAGAGGGCATTTGCCCTAAATTGACAACAATGAAGAGGAAGATGACCATCACCTGATTTAAACAGCAACCAAGGAGTTATAAAGAGACTTTGTAATTACAAAGGACACTCTATTGGAATTCCCAACGATATTCCTTGGGCTTTTTTTTGGGAGGGAAATAATTTCAGCTACTCCTTCTGAACTCCATCATCATATCCAAAGGAAACCCAAACAAATGAAAAAAGCCCCAAATACCCCTTTATGGCATATATCACCAATCCTCATGGCAACATTAGGGAATGGAAGCTCCCTATGAAAATAAGTTTCAGTAGGTAAGCCAAGGGTTGGCATGGCATTGCCTGAGGGTGGAAATGCTTGTACACTAATGCACGCAGTATGAGAAACAAACAGGATGAACTGGAAGCATTGGTCAGCTCCCAGAGCTACGATATCATTGGTGTCAGTGAAACTTGGTGGAATGAGTCCCACAGTTGGAGTGCTGGGATGGAGGGCTACAGGCTGTTCAGGAGGGGTAGGCAGGGCAGGTGAGGTGGAGGTGTTGCACTATACGTAAGGGAGAGGTTTGACTGTACAGCCCTTACAGTTAGTGATGATGTGGTGGAGAGCCTCTGGGTGAGGATTAGGGGGATGGAAAAGAAAGGAGATGATGTAGTGGGTGTCTACTATCAATTGCCCAGCCAGGATGTAAGCACTGATGAGTTATTCTATAAGTAATTAGGAGAAATTTCAGAATTGGTAGGCCTTCTCCTTATGGGAGATTTCAACTTCCCAGGCATCATCTGGGAATATCACGTTGCTGTGATGAGCAGGTCCTGGAAATTCTTGAAGTTTGTGGAGGATAACTTCTTGTCACAAGTACTCAGTGAGACAACTTGGAAAGATGCCCTCCTAGACTTGCTATTTGTGAATAGAGAAGGACTCATGGGGGATGTGATGGCAGGTGGCTGTCTTGACCACAGTGATCATGAAACGGTTTAGTTTAGAATTTTCAGTGTAATGACAAAAAAGGAAAGCAGAGTTGCTACCCTGGACTTCAGGAGAATAAACTTTAAGCTGTTTAGGGAGCTATTTAGCAGAGTACCTGGGGAATCTGCTTTTGAGGGCTTAGGAGTTCACAAGTGCTGGCCAGTCTTTAAGAACCACCATTTAGAAGCACAGGAGCAGGCAATTCCACTGTGTCATAAGTCAAGTAAGCGGAGCAGAAGACCAGCTTGGCTGAACAGGGAACTCCTCTTGGAACTCAGGAGGAAAAATAAATTGCAGGATCTCTGGAAGCAAGGTCAAGCTTCGCAGGAAGATTACAGAGCTGTGGTTCGCATATGCAGGGAAAAGACACAAAAGTCCAAAGCTCATTTAGAGTTGAAACTGGCCAGTGTTGTGTCAGACAATAAGAAAGGCTTTTTAAAGTATGTTAATAGCAAGAGGAGGTCTAAAGAAAACATTGGACTGATACTTGTTGAAGATGGTCACCTGACTAATAGGGATGAAGAAAAGGCAGAGGCATTCAATGCTTTAATAATACTGATAGACCTTGGGCTGCCCAGCCCTCTGAGTTGGAGGACTACGACTGCGGGAACAGTGACTTTCCATTTGTGGACACTGAAATTGTAAGGGACCGGTTGTATCAGCTGAATGTTCATAAGTCCATGGGGCCTGATGGGATTCATCCCAGAGTGCTGAAGGAGTTGGCAGAAGCTACAGCAGGACCCCTCTCAATCGGCTACCAAAGGTCTTGGGAGTCTGGGGAGGTCCCCACTGACTGGAAGCTAGTCAACATTATTCCAATTTACAAGAAGAGAGTGAAGGAAGACCCAGGAAACTACAGACCTATTAGTCTAACCTTAGTACCTGGACAAATTATGGAGAAGATCATACTGTGTGGGGGGGGATAATTTCAGCTACTCCTTCTGAACTCCATCATCATATCAAAAGGAAACCCAAACAAACAAAAAAAGCCCAAAATGGCATATATCAGCGATCCTTGTGGCAACGCTAGGGAATGGAAGCTCCCTATGAAAACAAACTTCTTTGATGGATGTTCACTTTCACCGATCTTGAACTGGTATACGTAAACTGTGGCAACAGTGTTCTTTTAGAATTTGCCCCTCCCTGTCTCTAGGAAAGTATTAAATTTACTTGAAAAAAAGGAAGTTCTATAAATACTGACTTTGCAAGCAAAACACAGGGTTCCATCATGCAAAGAGAAAGCAAGTTCTACTTCGATGAAATATTTTTATGCAATTAACAAACAAGCCAAATAGGACCATTGGCTATAGACTTTCAAGTCTGTCAAGATGTGCTCACATTTTACCTCCTAGAAAAATCAGAACATTAAAAAAAAAATTCCTTACATCCTCAGACTCAAAGACATGGCAAATCATTTTGTATTGCTTTTTTCCATCTTGGGAGGGGTGAGATGCTTCCACATTGTCCCGGGAATTTGATCGCGGCATTCGTCTACGAGCCATCAGAACAACTATATTCCCTATATCCGCAATGTAAGAAATGGTCCTCAGAGGATGATCCATCATAGTTTCCTGTAGGATATAAAAAAAGGTATCAGATGATGTTTTAAGCAAATTTTTATTACACTTTTGGTGTTTTATAAAGAGATTAATGACAGTATGACACCTTTATTAAGAAAATGCCTACAAAAAGGAATAAATCTCCTTTATGAAAGGAGGTGCCAAGAGGAACCAACAGTCTCACTTTCAAAAAAAGTAAACCAAAAAAAAGCACATTTTGAAAATGAAAGTTACTGTGGAAAAGAACACAAAGACTTGGGTATCTTGGCCTGAACACACACAACATGCTGAGGACTAAGGACTTCAAATTAGTTATCACAACCAAATACTTTAGGCTTGTCTGGGGACAATTGATACTTATCATATTATGATACTAGACTGCCTAGAATGATGTATAATGTGAACAAAGCTTCTTATCTTTTGGGCTGACTGCAATTAGCATACCTGCCAAATCAGTCAGACAACTCTGATTAATTCCATGCGTGACATGGTTCTTCAGCATAGATTTCTGACCAGGAAGTCTTGGAGGGAACTATAAGAGCCAGCACTCCCTGAAAGTCAAATTTTGGCAGGTAGACAAAGTCTGTTTCAAATGACTATTATTGTAACACTGACAAGGCCTGACCTGGCAAAGGTGCTTCTTTGTCCATACCTGTGTGTCTGCATTCAATACTTTTATTCTCTGTGTAGAAATGAAGAGGTCCACTTCAGTCACAGGTTGAGATTCAACTTCTGGAGCCTGCAAATAAATGGAATAGGGTCAATAACATTAGGTAACACCCTTAATAATGATATTAGATCACAAACAAGACATAGTCACCAGAACAGCAATTCAAAACAAAGTATTAGATTGCAGAAGCTAAAGATAAACAAAAAAATATGGAAACACTGTACTAGATATGGAAGTCGGTTAGATGCAATTTGTAAAATTTTTAATCCCATAAAAGCCACTCTTACCTCCCTTCCCATACAGGGGCTTAACAACAGTGACTGCTCAGAATAATGGAAAACTGTGTATCACGGGTGCAGTTTTAAATAACTTAGAGTGCGGTTCTGGCAAGAGGGTCTTCACTGTCAGACAACATACTATTAACGTGCTAACTCCCTCCAGAAGCTGTACCTTTGTAAACAAAAAGCAAATGCTTGCAATTTTAAGTGCCTTTTAAAAAATCTGATAACTTTTAAGAACTCCATAATCATAACATATTACTAAAATATAGGTCAGTCAGCATATAATTGTGTGTCTATACTTTTTTCCTCTATTTGACACAGCTGTGAATGAAGCAAAACTCTCTATAGAGGAATAAAAAGTACTTTTTTTTTACAGTTTACAGAATAAAACCTTTGACACATCAGTCCTATTTCTTTGGTATGCATTTCCAGTACTACCTGTATCCCTTTGATAAGTCCAATCTTTATCCTATTTCTAACACAAAATGTCTAATGATAAGCAACGGATAGTGACGGCCAAACAGGCAATTGATTTCTGAGAAATGTTAACTGATATGGTAGCTCAGAAATAATCCTAAAAAAACTTGCTGGATGCAGAAAAGCAAAGCACCAAATAAAAAGGCAAAAAAATCCAACAAAGTAAACAAAAGAACAGACATAACATCAAGCTGATGGTGGTTGTACTGCACCTTCTTCCTGCCTTTGGCTATCTGGGCCATCTGTTTAGCATGCAATAAACAGAGATGAAAAATAGTTAGAGAATAACTTGCAAATACTCTTAAGTCAAACAGGAATCTATACACTAATGCCAGGGCTCAATCTATTAGCTGTTCTTGATTAGTCTCTGCTTAGATTAATTTCCTCCTCTTCTTTTTGGATAAAGAAAAAAAAAAAGCTTCACGTTTAACAGTTTTTAAAAAATGAAGAGAGATCTGCACCAGAAGAGTATATAAAAGGATTTTTTTCCCCATTTAAACATTACTCTGAAGAAACAGTTTCCTCCCCCACTCTCCAAGAGCCTTTCCTCATTTACAGCAGTACAAATTGAGAGTGGCTCCTCCAAAGTAAAGTCAGTATAAGATGGAAGAAAAGAATCCCACCCATTCTTATGCCAACTTTCTAAGATTTAAAGAATTTAAATACAAATTGCTTAATGGTTTCACACACACATGGAATCATAAATCCCAAAGCTTGCGATCTTTAATCCCGAACACAGAAATATGTTAAATTTTCTGGGAAAAAAAAATGGAAGTTATATCTGACTGAACCCTTCTGCCCCCAACTACATCTCCTCCTATGCAAATACACCCATGCATTTGGAGACCAGATTTTTCTGTGACACCTTCATAAGGATGTTTCGTCACATTCTTCCAAGAATGGGGAAGATAATATACTTCATAAACACGTGAAATTTTCTCTTATCATGAAGCAGTATTAGTGTAACTCTAACTGCTCTATACTGAAAGATATTTCATCCTAATCCCATGAAAACCTCTTATGTACTATTACTGTGACAACAATGATTGAAAATAAGCATCATTGCCATTCTATTGCTTTGCAATTGGTTTAAATATAAACCCAAGGAATCTAAAGACCTGAACTTATGGACCTGCTTATTGAAGAAATGCAAAATTCACCCTACTGGCAGATATCCTTTTTACTTCCAAGATGAATATCTTTTCTTAGATAATTAAGTTAACAGGTGTTCTGTGAGGGGGCAAGGGCCTATTATGCTAAGGTCTTTTATGCTCAAAATATTGTTTATAGTCAAAGAGGAAGCACACCTTTTTAAAAAATATATATATTCAAGAATTTATTGTTGGTATAATTGAAGTCTTAACAGTCTAACCATTATTAGTCCAGATCTAATTATTACAGAAAAAGAAAGAATAATAGTAAAGTTGAAATTGTTATACACCCACTCCTTAGTTTCTACCCCTGTTCCTGGTGTTGTGTTCACCCTTCCACTGCTCCTCTTGGGCCTAAAGTTTGTGGTTTCATTCTGGTGTGGGGGGGAAGGGGTGTGCTACAGCAATTTGTCAGCATCTGGAGTCCCTTCACCAGGAAGAATATGATATTCATGTTGGTGGCGTCTTCTTCACTCCAGGATCCACTTGGAGTAATACGTATATGTTTGCTAACATGCGTTTACAGTCTTTGCTCTTTCTTCATTCGTCTGCAGCTCCAGGTTACATCCGAATTTACTATATATGGTGGCTTTTTACAGATGCTAGGTACTATTTCAATATTCTCTGTTACCTATAAAATCAATTTTGTCCAGCTCCAGGTCTGCATTTCTTTAATTGACCACTGGTGAGTTTATAGCCATGGGGTATCCAGTGCCAAAAGTCTGTGCATTCTTATCATCCCATGCCTGTACTCCTCTACACTGCATCCTATGTCTCCAATTCTCAAGCCCCCTGCTACCATACCAGGCCTGTATTTCTCTACACTACATTATTATGCTAGAATCATAAAACCCATTATTATGCTAGAATCATAAAACCATGGTGGCACCGTACAAAGATAAACAAAATAAAATAATATTATCCATAGACACCTGATCAATTTTACTTTTCCGATTGTCTCCCCCATTCCACCAGGGGGGAGTGAGCAAGCAGCTGTGTGGTCCTAGTTGCTGGCTGGGGTTAAACCATGACACAGCTAAACCAAGTTAAACAAAGCTATGGGAAGATCAAGAAAAGTTCAGACAGAGCAGGTCCGACAAACTTCAGTCCTGAGGCCTTGCAAACTCAACACAAAACTGCCAATGGAAATACAGTATTAGAGGACTACAGGATAACACTTTATAGATAAAGATTTAAAACTAATTAGTATTAGGAACTGCAAACAAAAAGCCTGAATCATGGATGCATTCAACATTTTATGTTCGTGCTCACAACTTAAGTCTGCCAGATTTACTTTAAACCAGTGTGAAAGCAGCCACTGAAACATTAGATTCTGTTTCTTATTTACAAATAAAACCAAGCATTTTCATATTTCTAATAATCTTTTTCAAATAGAGAAATATGCTATAGTTTGCTATCACCAGGCTATTGCAAAAGCAATTGGAACTGGCTCATACTGAAGGCTCTCCATTAAATTAATTGACAATGACATTAAGAAATAACATACATATCCTGAACAACAGCTTCTGCACACACTGGTGTGGGATAATTGATTCCCATTTGACCACTGGTTAAAACTGAAACTGCTGTTGACAGCGATGATGAGATTCACACCACTGTGTGTACAATTCTGTGGTCACCGGCAGAATTGGAAAAATTACAGAAGAAATTCTTCAGGCGGTCAGGGGAATCGGAAGTTGAGTATGTGTGGCGAATTTCTCTTGCGGGGGGAGACAGAATTATGTTAAGTGAGGAGGAAGCCGGAGGCTATTGGAGACCAGGAGTACTTTTAATCACCATGCCAGGAGATCATAATTATTCCTTAACTGCATGAGCAGCATACTGGGCAGGTGGTATAAATCCCCAGGAGAGAGGGGAACTGCTGGAGATTAAAGCTACAGGCTACTCCGATCTGACCGAGGCAGTACAGAAAGCAGCCTGCATACAAGTGATGTATGACAGAGATGCGTTAAGGAAATCCCCAATGCTAGCTCCCATCAACCCAGCACGATTAACCCCTCTTATTTGCGGTCTTCCTGATTGTCTTAAGATGTTTGTAGCAAATGCTCAGGACCGCATACAAGCTGCTTGTGAAAATGCTGGTCATGGTCGTAGACAAGATCAGCAAGCCCCTATACCCACCTGGAGCGAGTTTGTACAAGAAATAGATAGGTATGGATGCCAAATGGGCTGGGTCAGTTCATCCAGTGGAAAAACCCCGGATCTTGCCTGGCAGGTACTAGCAATTCAATGGCTCTCTAATAAATGCTCTGAACCTACTATTACCATTCCCGTTAGACCCTGAAAAATATTGGTAAATTTTCTCATTGATACTGCGGCCCAAATCACTAAAGAAACAGCACAAGCCCTTGGCATAAAACCTGGCCAATGCAGGGTTAAAGTCACAGGAATCGAGGGAGCAGTGAAGGAATTCCCCACTGCAAAAGTAACTCTCTGGTTTCCAGGGGAGCGGAGATTAACCAGAGCAGAAGTATTAGTCGGTGCCACGAACACTGACATTCTAGGATTTGATATACTGTGTGGACGAATGTGGAAACTCCCAGATGGAACTGTGTGGAGTATTGCAGGAAATAAAAAAGAATTGGGCACAATGAAATTGAGACTGTTAGAAACATCTATACCCTTATCCCCCTCTAAAATCACTGATGCTTGGCAATATCCATTGCCAGCAGCAGCACTCATGGGGATTGACAGTGGTGACAGAATTGGAAAAAAGAGATATCATTAAAAGGACTCATTTGTCTTACAGTTCAATGGTGTGGCCAGTAAAGAAACCAACCAGGCAATGGCATTTCACAGTGGATTATCGACAGTTAAATGCTAACACTGCACCTTTAACTGCTGCAGTTCCAAACATCGCTGAGATAGTAACATTAATATAGGGAGCTGCTCATCCTTGGATGGCTGCCTTAGATGTTAAAGACATGTTTTTCATGATTCCTCTCATTGAGCAGGATAAAGCGCAGTTTGCTTTTACGTGGAGGGGGATCCAGTATAATTTTAACAGGCTCCCGCAAGGATATAAACATTCCGCCACTATGACTCACAATGCTTTGGCTAAGGTTTTAGTGGAGATTCCTGTTCCACCTGACAGTACAGTATACCAGTATATCAATGACATCCTGATAGGGGGGAAAAGCCAAGAAAGTGTAAAAGACACAATGGAAAACATTCAAGGAGCACTAATCAAATTAGGATTGGAAATTCCAGACTCAAAATGTCAGGGACCAGCACAGGAGATTAAATTCCTGGGAGTCTGGTGGATTAAAGGAGCTGCCTCTATTCCCCAGGACACCCTAGAAAAAATAGAACAGGGACAAAGTCCATCTAGTGTAAAGGAGTTACAGCAAGTTTTAGGAGCCTTAAGTTATTGGTGTAAACATATTCCTGTTTTTTCCATTATTGCTCGTCCCCTATACAATTTGCTCAAAAAACGAAAATCACAGGAATGGACTGAACAGCATACAAATGCACTAGAATTGTTGATAAAAGAATTAAGGCTATTCCAACAGCTTGGTCCTATACATACGACCAACCCTATCCACGTAGAATGGGGATTTAGTGAGCATGGTTCTCATTGCAACCTATGGCAAAAGGGGCCAGAAGGGTTGGAGAGACCGCTAGAATTTAGTTCCCACTCTTTCAGTGATACTGAAATGAGATATTCAGATTTGGGAAAAGGTTTACTGTCCCTAGTCAGAGCAGTGCAACAGGCAGAACGAATAAGGAGAGAACAGAGCGTGATCATTCGGGGACCCTTCCGTCTCCTGGATGTAGTCTGTAAAGGCACGGCACCGCCAGCTGACATTGCCCAAAAACCCATGGTTCGTAAGTGGTGTGCATATCTAGAAGGCATTAATGAAATTATGCCAATTACCAAGGGTAATGTTAAGATGTCTAAACTGCAAAAGGACATAGACAGTACTCTGTTGTTCCAACCTGCACCGAGAAAACTATCTCCCATTCAGGAAGCGCCTCTTCTGGAGGAAGACAGTGATCTCACTGGAGTCCGGTTTACTGATGCATCATCTCATAGGGAGAACAATGAGTGGAAATACAAGGCTGTAGCACTGGAAGTAGCAACGGGAGAAAGAGTGACCAAGACAGGTGAAGGTAGTGCACAGGTAGGGGAGCTTAGAGCAGTCCTGTTAGCCACACAACATGGTGCTAGCTATATTTATACTGACTCATATGCTGTCTTTAAAAGAGCCACCGAATGGATAGGCCACTGGGCAGACAATGATTGGCCAGTGAACAGAGTCCCAGTTTGTCAAACCAACAGTTGGGAGCAACTGTTAGAGATCGGAGAACAAAGGGTACTACACATTGGTTGGGTAAAAGGACATGATCATTCAAGCTCAATCACTGCCTAGTTCAAACAGTCACACGGCTGTGACAAATTGATGTCATGAATGATGACCAAGAATGGGAACGCTGACTCAAATGGCTACATGTTAAGCACGGCCACACCGGACGAGCCGATTTATATCAGGAAGGCATATCCTGAGGATGGCCTGTATCAGTCAAGCTATGTGAGCAAGTAGTGACTGCCTGTTCACAATGTCATTTACGACTTAATAAAGACCATCCAAGTAAAGTGCCTCCCCTACACATTCAGGATAAGAAAACATTGTGGCATTCCTGGCAGATAGATTATATTGGTCTGTTGCGACCATCAGGTGGGAGTAGAAGTTATATCTGGTCTCACCATGGCCACTGACTTTACATCGGCCACTGGGGAAAACACAGTAAAAGGCCTTAAAGGATGGTTCAGTACACTTCCCCTTCCAGAGGAAATTCAAAGTGACAACAGCTCATGCATTACAGCTACCATGGTACAAGACTGGGCCAAGGAAGAAGGGATTTGTTGGATATTCCACGCTCCCTATTATCCTCAGGCTAACAGCATCATCGAATGCAACAACGGATTGGTTAAGCGTTTTGCAAAAACTCGTGAATCTGGGTGGCATTTGCGATTGTATAATGCCATCTACCAGTTAAATAACAGATGGAGCAGAGATGGCTGCCCTAAAATGAAGCCTTTTGTGTATCTGCTAATACAATCACCCAAAAGTTCATACCAAGTCAGGACAATATCCTACAGGATTTTACACCGGACAACCTGTACTGGTGAAAATGCCTCAGATTGGAATGGTACCCATGGTGTTAACTACACCTAAAAATCCCTATACATGGGAAGCCAGAGATTTCCCAGGAAAAGTACACCGGATTAGCACCTGGTGGATCTCACCTTCTTTTTAACCCTGCCAGTTAAGTAAGACCGAGCACGTTTTCTTTCCTTTTCTGTTCACAGGAATCCTGAATTAACTGCACGTGGATGGATGGATTAGCCTATGCCAACCTTGAATGCATCCAGGGAATCTTGTTGCTTATTCTAGCAATAATATTATTTTTAATGTGTATGAGTATCTGGAGACCCAAGTTTTAAGATGACAAACAAACAGGTTGAATTAATGATATGGTATTTCACCCTGATCCTAATACAGTTTCCTTTGATTTGTAGCCAGAAGGACACGGAATGGCCGTGGTCCCAAGTTTATGTTAAATACATCGGGATTATGGGACCATACTCCATCAATGAAAACTTAAACTTAGCTACTGTGGTAATACATAGAGCTGAACTGTATTCAAAACACGAGTAGAGCTGGGATAAGGACAGTTGGCTTCCACTCCTGAGGGGAAACGCGGGAGAAGAAATCCAGATAGGGTGTAGATTGATCAACAGATCCACACATGAAAAGGTCACACAAATTATAATATCCAATACACTCTCAGTCCCAGTAACAACAAAGGATTGTGTCACTGACAAGTGGGACTGTTGGTACAACTTTGCTCTGGTGAAACCCACTATTGTGACTTGTCTTTGGCAACAGAAGCAAATACCTATCCACCACAGTAGAGGGCTATCGTTTAAGTTCAAAATAGATAGATATGATTGAACCTGATCCAACTACACAACCTAACGCAATCACACACACTCCATCTGAAACGCCTGTCAGTTACCACACAGAAAGGACTTTTATCACACTAGAATGTGGAGTTAGGAATATGCCCATTTTCACCATGGTGCCTGATGATGACCCTTGGGACCATACACTGTCAAGATACCCTGCAAGTGCCGGAACACCACAAAGCAAAAGGGACTTAAATCTCTTCACTCTAGTGTTACATGGAAACAATATTTACTTAAAAGATGAATGGAGTTGGAATGACTCTCTTCGGCTGGTTAGACTCCAAGCCATTCCAGGAGAGAAAATGCAAATCGGTTGCCAAGTAATTAATGGGTCTACCTACCATAGGCCAACCGAAATTAAAACAGTTTACGCTGATTCTTCCAAACTGGAAGACAGTAATAGTGAGTGTCACAAAATAACAGAATCAAATTCAGATTGCTGGTATAATTTCACCTTCACCAAGCCTATAATTGTGTATTGTATTTGGGGCTATAGAGGCACAGAATTACTATTTGAATTTATGATTGATACAGCAACATCTGCGCCAATTGTAAAGGATGAGAAACCTCTGTCTCCACAAATTTCTGAAAATGTACCAACTCAGCCTCCTATTAGTCTAACTCCTTACATCTTCAACACCAGTCCTTACATAATTAAAAATACAGGTCAACAGCAGATGCTGTTTAATCCATCATATTCCCTCAAATGAGTGGAATTATCAGTGCAGATTAATATCTCTGTGGTCAAACCTACCTGTTGGCCATTCCTGAGTACATCTTACGCAGGATGGTCAGCATGGTTACACAGATGGACTCTCATCTCTCCAAAATGATCAGACCAGTATCTTAGAAACTGGACTAGGCCTCTTAAACAGCACGGATGCTGAAGTACTCACAAATAAACTAACCACAATTACCTGTGACCTAAATAGATTGAAACACCCTCTACAATCTTCTCTTTCAGCTCTGGGAACTAACCAATGGCTTTTATCAGATATATTACCTCAGTGGGGAAAAATTGATGAAAAAGACCATCAGCTGATTGTAGATGCACTTGATGTGGTCCAAAACAATGTTTCTCTAGCTCTTAGTTGTATCCAAGCTCAGCTGTGGATGCAATCAATGGCAGCTGCAATTATAAGGGAAGGTGAAGAAGGCACCTTACGTATTGAAATTCAGAAAGTAATTTGGGATAACGCAATCAAATTCGAGAAGAAATTTAAGTCTTGGTGATGTCTAGTTAATTTCACTTCTGACCCCACTGACGGTAAAGCCACAGCTTTTGTTTTGACAATATGCAATGCTTCGGTATACACCATATACACAATCATTGCGCTGGGGTTGAATCGCCATGGAACTATACTCTGTCCCATAGAGCATAGAGTATGGGCCCAGCAGAACAGAAATAAATGGCAAACTGTCGATGTTGATGCATGCATGATATGAGAACAACAAGGATTCATTTGTGAAAGTAATACCATCAAAACCCAAGACATTTGTCTTGACACCGAACAAAAAGTTTGTCATTTCGAAATACATCCCAACGAAACCCCAGAAACGGTACTTGTATATACTGGAAAACGATGCGTCTGTATGAGAACCTGTTGTGATTCTATAGTCATAGATAATACCACTGTAAATACCAGTGATCACTCTAATATTTGTAATTTTGTCAAGATTATAGGATGCGATTTTAGTTACTCAACTCCTGTAACCTCTTATGAACTGTTATGGTCTAACTGCACACTAATCCATGACCTGCTGCTTGCCCCTATTGGAATGAATCTCACTTTGGTGAGAAGACTGCTACAACATGAAGACCTAAAGCAGCTGCTGTAGCGAGTTCAAAAAAATGCACAAAAAACTTTGATTATTGTCCATCACGATGTTGAAGAAATACATCGTGTCTTCGAAAGAGTGAAGAAAGATGGAAAAGATGAATGGTGAGACATTTTTTTTGGATGGTCACCAACTGCTGCAGGAGTCTTCAACAAGGTGCTTCATCCTGTTGTTTTATTAATACTCACTGTATTGTGCTTTGTTTTAACAATTACCTTGTATGTTAGACTTTGGATTATGATGAAATGCTTAACTCACCTGTTATGCCCACAAGATGTATATGTATTCGATAATACCACAGGAATGCATGTGATGTCCCCAATTCCTTCTAAATATCGTGAAGCTTGAGTGACTATAGTCATGGGGTGGATTATGTGGGATAATTGCTGGAGGTGACTTAGAAACTAAAGTTATGTTCACATTTTAAGAAAAGGTACAGCGTTGAAGATACTTCCAGGGTGGAGTGCAGCTGATATGCAAGGAATGTATTCCACCGTAGTTCCCTAGGCCGCATAACCTGCAATCTTAGAGTCATCAGATTCTAAGATGGTAAAAAAAGGCATGGAGAGTGGGGTGGTGTGAAGATACCGTAACCAAACTCTGTGCATCAGTGCAGGGAATGGGAACTTATGGTACTATGAATACTGATAAGCTGCATAGGTGTTACCCTGAGCCAACAGTTTTTTATTTTTTGTAAAAATCACACCCTTAAGTTGAACTTTGCTCATTTATAATGTCATTATAATATCAAAACACACCTCCATCCTAAAGGCTACCTGCCTCCAAGGTGCGACCACCCCTCACTGGGTCTGTGCTCTGAATTTCTGCTAGTCTATACCTTTAAACGTGAAGCACGGAAATTTTACACCAATCATAACAAAGGTATGTATGACTGTAGTCATTCAAGCTCCACCTGAAAGATAAAAAATAGTATAAAGATGGCCTAAGAACAGAGAGATGTTAGGGAAGATACCATCGCAGACAAGTCAGGAAGACACCATCACGAACCATCGCTAACTTCTGGGACCAGTTGATGAGCTGAGCCTCTCTTCCCCTCATAGGGATGCCTATTGGGTGAGATTCGAACACTCAGCTATACCGAGCGCTTCCCCGGGAAACTTAGAAATCTCTATATAGAGTTGTTTTATGGTGATATATTACTCGAGTTGTTTTATGGTGATATATTACTTGCACGTGCTTTGCAGACAGTGTATTATCACTGGCAATCCAAAAGAATCTGCAATTCTGTTGCCTCAATAAACCGCACTATTCATTAATCTAGTCGAGAGAGTTCTCATTGAATGCGACCAAACTCTTTGAATCTGGTCATGCTAGTTCATTGAACACGACTAAACCAAAAGTGCATCACGCTATTGTGCATCCGTAATCATGGTAGTTCAATACATTGAACGTGACTGGAACTATAGTGCCAAATTGGGCATCACTCAGAATCTAAGCCCAGCCACCCCCAGCTCCTCTGATATCTGAGGACAAGATGGAATGCAAGATGGTTTATTTTCTGCCAAATTCCTTTACCCTTTAACACAACAACTGGTAGGATTTATTTTTATTGTTTTAAACTGCACAGATAAGCAATTCTAACTGTTCCCCAAAATCAGATTCTTTTCCAGACAAAACTAGAAACTATACACTATACAATGATGGGTCTCACACATGAAAAAAGAAAAGCACATGTCAAAAACAGAAAGGAAAAAAATCTTGAGCTAGAACTCCACAATGCAGACATCATGTCAAAGGTGACTCAAAATACCCTATTATGCACTTCATTCAGGGCTCTGCACTCAAATTCAATGGGAACAGCATCAGACTGCAGATTTACTTCAGCTTCTTAGTGAATGATTTTCTAATATTTCATAAAATTAATGTAATGGTATGGAACAGCTACTCATGTTTAAGAATGTCTTGGGTTGAGCGACACAGGACTAATTTCTCTTCTAACGCTGGAGAAAACTCCACTTTTGGAAGACTCTAGTGTCTGAATTTGGGAAAATATTTACTTTATAGCCAGCTAGGCTATGTAGGATTCAAGGTCTCAGTGTTTTCAAGCCTTGCCAGGTACAGGAATGAGGAGGAGCAAGGCCTGGGCATTTGACCCAGGCTGGCCAACAGGATTATTTCATACCATAAACGTCACATTCAATATAAATTAGGAAGTTTGCTGCATAGTTTCTCTCTCCCTTGATGGTGGCAGTCCAGAGAAACTCCTTGCCCCGGTGCCGGACCCCTGAGCCCTTCCCTTCCTCCTGAAGCCGTTGTACTCGCAGTGTCCGACATTTGCTGTCCACTGCTGGGAGTGCACAGCTTCCTACTGATATAATTGGTTGAGTATAATTCTTGTATATCTTATATTAGTATTGGGATTAATACTGATTCTTTAGTATTATTGTTAATTATTTAGTCTTATCCTATTAAATCTATTTATATTTCAACCCTTGTGTTTCCTTGCTTTCCCTGATTCCCCTTTCCAGGTGGGGAGGGGTCATCAGGTGATAGAATAATTGTCTAAATGACAATAAATTGTTATGGGTTTTCTCAAACCATAACAAAGAAATAATTCATGCTGCAAAGAAATGTCATTAATGAAGTCGACATTTGTAACCATCTAACAAAGGAAAGTAAGCCGTGAAAGCAACTGTCTATGCAAAAGGCATGATCCGGCAAATCTTACCACACCATCATTTTTGCTTTAAAATCAGAATCATAGAATCAGGGAATATCTCAAGTTGGAAGGTACCCATAAGGATCATTGAGTCCAACTCTATGCTCCTCACAGGACTACCTAAGCACATACTCTCAAACCACAGTAAATCTGTTATGATAAACTAAGTTTACATCATTGTGGAAGGTTCAGACAATGTTTGCAGCCACAAGACAAAATAACTGTTCTTTTTTGTTGTTTCATGTATTCTATTAAAGTAAGAACAAAGGGAAAAAACACCCTGTATGAAAGCTCATGGAAGAGAATAGGGTAAGCACTAGGACAGTGGGAAATGATACTGACAACTGACCTAATTGTAAACTAATCCAATCTGACATTTGCATTTTCAGAAAGTACTGTACAACATATAACAGTTTGATAAGCTAACAGACTGAGTACAGACACGGAAAACAAATCTGCTAAGCTTCCACCAAATACTTTGCACCATATTTGCAGGAGATGAAAGTTACCAAGAGTGGCTTTCATCCAAAACAAATCAATTTACATCAGATTTTAGATTAACTAAGCTGTTTATTATTGGTGAAG